>NC_090321.1:193534155-193614651 GCF_040869045.1 Eurosta solidaginis
CCAGAATGGCCAAGGCAAGAGCGTCAAAAATTAGCGAAAAGTGAAAATTATTGCCAAGTTGTTTAAGCTGATTAATATTTTCCATGCTCAGGCCGTGAATGTAGTTAAGGTTCAATTTTAGTCCTTCGCTCGTGATGTTTACCAAGGGCGGTGGCAGGGCCTGCGCTGTGCGTACTGATCTGCTGGTGAATGTTTCATTTCCCACCGTGACTGTTTCGTTGTTCAAAATAATGACGTACGTTCCATTTAGGGTTGTGGAGTAGTTCCTCCCTTGTAATAGGCCTTCAAAGTTTTTAACAAATATGGTTGAGTCTGTGATCATCTCGACGGTTTTGGTGTTGTCTGGTTCAAAGCGGCATTTGGCATCGCCACCTTTAACTAGCCTAGCTAGGCACCCGTTTTCCCGAATTTTAGTCAGGGATTTGGGAGAACAAATTGTTGTGTTGCTGATCGAAGGGCAATCCTCGTTCACCCCGAACGTTTCAACTTCGTTGATTAGCATTTTTTTATAGCTGAGGTCAACGTGTTGTCCTTTTATAACAGCGGCCCGTGTTATTAGGAGTCGGTAGCCATCTGGTTTTACTTTTGGCATTGAGAGTACGTACAAAAGTGTGCTACCGTTTGAATACACGGAGGCCCACCCGTACTCTATGGCTTCAATGGTGTTCTGATATGGTAGGGAATATTCCTCCATTATGAGCCTTCCAATCTCGTCTCGATCAAGAAGATTTGTGTTGATTACGCCAGATTTCGCCATTTGGCACGCTTGGACGACTTCTGACACCTGTTCCTTCAAGATAAGGACTTTGCTTAGGTCAAGAAGTTCGATATTCTCCTCGCTAATGTTTTTGCTTATAGCGTTAATGTGGAGCATCGCTTCGTTTGCTTTCTCGATTGCCTCGCGGGTACCGTTGAATAGTTTTTCGTTGACCCGGTACTGGTGATTGTTGTTTATTATCACGTCATTCATGCTTCGAAGAATATAGTCCCAATCCGCTGCATCTGGAGACCCAGCTATCCACTTCCATGCAGAACCAATCCAGTCAATGGAACGTACCCTTCGTGATTTGCTTATTTGTAGTTCGTCGAGACGCAGCTTAGTTTGATTTAGGTGGTATTGTAGGACAGTCCGCACAGCCCTGCTTGTAATATCGTGCTCTGTTGACTCCATCAATTTGACCAAAGCCGTGTTGAAGTAGTTTAGGTCGACCACATGGACTAAACTGAAGTGTCCGTTCAGGATCCAACCACGCCCGTGCTCAATAGTTACCAGTGGGGAGCCATAATTGTAGATGTTGAGGCCGTACACGCCAGATATTAAAAATAAACTGTGTTCCATTATGGAGAGAAAAAAAACTCATTAGTGTTGGTAAGATTAGTATTGACCATTTTTTGTTTTTAGGCACTTTTATTATTTATCCCATGGACGGTGAACTAATAATAAATGGTTACATAATGTAAATCTTGTTTTCTTTTGTATTTTTTTCTTTTATTATTATTATTTAAAGAACAATCTATTGTATAATAAAAAAATCTTTCCACACTAAGGGAAGAGTTAAAAAAATTAAATTTTTTGTGTGCTTTTTTGAATTGAACTGCAATTTATTTATGTGTTTTTTGTTGCGTTTAAATGTATTCCTATATCCTACCACCGTCCCCGGCTACCCATCGTGGTACTTGGAAGGTCCACAGGATCCGAGAGCATGGATATGAAAGGGAGGTAGTTTGTAATTCTTTACTTTTGTTTGAAAGGTAGCGTTAAAGGCTACTACCCTTGGATCCTGCCGCCTTACAAAAACTCGTGGTAAAGAAGCTGAGGAAAGAGGATAATATTTCTAAGAATTACTGAAATGTTTCCTCTTTACCCCCTTCTTTAAAGTTTTTTATGTTTTTTTGTTTTTTTTTCTCTTTTTTCTATTTGTCTAATTTGCCTTTTTTAGTAAGCGCATAATTAGTTTTTTGTTGTGGGCAGATTTCTTCTTAAGAAAAAAATTTATTTTTTATTTTGCCTCTTTTATTAAGCGTGTAATATTGCTTCATTAAAATTTTTAAACGAAAAATCGTTTTCTCTGTTTTTTTTGTATTTTTTTTGTTTTGTTTTTTGCAATATTTTATGTTGCCTCTTTAATCGCTTATGTGGTTTGTTATAGAAAAGATCTTTGATCTTGAAATTGATGCCTTTTTGGCGTCGTCTGTGCTATAAAATTTCAAATCTTCGTGGTCCCTTATTGGGACATCTTTTTGTTGTTGACTTCCCGTGGTGACCTTATTATCTTTTTTTTTATTTTTTTTTTTTACCTTATGTTGGCGTATTTTTTATCTGCGCTTTATGAATCCTTTTGCCAGTGTCTGTGAGCAATGTCACTGTATTGTCTTTACCAACCGTTTCCTTTTTGTAAAGTGCCTTTTGTTTTGATTTTATCTGTTTATCCCTTACGTAAATCTCATCTCCTGGCCTAAATTCCTTAGCTCTTTTCCTTTTTTTATTCAATCGGAGATTTCTTAACTCCTGGTTTCTCTTGATTTGTTCCCTGATCTCCTTGTGGACCCTACTTTTGAAGTTGGTTAGGCCTTGGTAGTTAATTCTTTCGGTTCTGTTGAAAAATATGTCGCTAGGCTTCCTCTTCGTTACAGAGTGTATTGTTGTGTTCCGACGGTGCTGTCAAATGGTTTGCCTGGCATGGAATTCTGGAGAGAGCATCCGCCACGACATTCGATTTACCAGGAGTGTAAATCAATTCGTGGTTATACTCTTCTATTCTAGCCTTCCACCTCTTCAACTTGGCGTTATAGTTTCGACTTCCTAACGCAAAAGACGAAAGAACGTGTATTACGGGAGTCCCTGTCGTGAAGACTTAACTCCGGTGTAAAACACAGATCAATGTCCGTTGATCTTCGGCCCAACAAGTTGGTACCAAATCGGTGAGCTGGGGTGTTCAAGTCAACCAGCCTTGGTTTGGCCGAGGAGGACTATCCATCCTCCTCTTCCATTTTCGGGTAATGGCACCCGGTTGCACGGCAACTCCACCGCGAGTTCCGTGCTTGCCTCAGAGTCCCTCTTTCATTGATTTTGATATCTCGATATCTGATTAACAAGTCAACCAGATTGAGATATTGTGTTTTTGTCGCAATTTAGGAATGTGACCAACCTTTTCTGTCCTGCAGTGTTACAACAATGTATAAATACATTGTTAACGACGGAGCTTGGTTTTGCTTAGACATTGCTTAAAGGGCCGCACTACGTTGACAAACAAAGTGAGCTTGGCATCCAATTATGCTCCGTCTAAAACACCATCACAATTTAAATCAAGGGATGTGACCAACCTTTTCCGCACACAGACCTGTGAGTGCCGAGTGCCCGCCTCAACAATGCCCCTCGACATCGCTTGAGGTCACACTACGTTGACAAACATTGTGTGCCATATTGTCTACTATTGGCTTCCATTTTTGCTACTAATTTCGCTCCAATTTCCACTCAATTACGCAACAATTATGCACCGATTTGCCTCCAAATAAACTCCTACCACAATTAAGGGATGTGTCCAACCTTTTCCGCTCACAGACCTGTAAGTACCGAGTACCTGCCCCAGCAATATCCTTGCACTGCAGTTCGCCACACTGCAGTGATTTGACAACGTCAAATCTACCACATATAGGATGTGGTCATCCACACAGCGAACGCCTCCTATTCGCTTACGCAGTCTAAAGCAGCCTCAAACATCTCAAAAGACGAGATGAGCACCGGCCCACTCGTACAATTATCGATTGTTTTTCGGCTGACGATAGACATGCGTTCTTTCACCATCTTTCGTCAACTTATTTGCAGCATTTTGTCACAAATTAAGGGATGTGACCAACCTATCATCTGCCCCTCAGGGTCAGTTTCTCAATGAAATTGGGACTGCCGTGGCAAGCATGAGACCGAATTCCCTTGGGTTTGCACGCCCCAAGGAAAAACAAGTCTACTCAGAGCGTGTGTCATAAGTGAACTCTATTTGAAACCACAGCCACCGCGATGCTCCCACAAGGGGGCCATCCCAGGACAGGAGGTGAGACCTGAGTACAAAGCATCGTTTGATGCAGTGCACCAGATCACACTGGCTTCCACTGCTCCCGCGGTAGCAGTTTTTACAAAGACCTTGCCTAGGGTCCCACAGGGTGATACACCGCGTCCACCCTGCTACCTTTCGAGTAAAACACCTTACTCATGGATTGGGCACCCATGGTATTATGGTCGCCTTTTACGACCGGTATACCTACCGTGGGCATATTCTAACCCCTAACCCACAGGGGATTCCTAACGCAAAAGTGAGAGGTTGGTGGTCAGTGAAAATTCTAACTTTTTTCGCCCCATAGAGGTAGGATCTCAAGTTATCTAGAGCCCAAACTATAGCCAACATTTCCTTCTCGTTTGTGGCATAGTTTTCCTCTGTTCTGCTTAAAGATCTTGAGATGTAGGCGATGGGTCGATCTTTCCCTGCTTCTCCTTGGGATAGCACCCCACCAATGGCATAGTTTGAGGCGTCGGTGGTAAGGTTGAATGGTTTTTCGAAATCTGGAAATGCGAGAATATCTGAGGAAACGAGTAGTTTTTTTAGAGTATCGAAGGCCTGAAGGGCCTCGGAATTCATTTTGATACGCTCTCTTCTAGATTGGTTTGCCTTGACCTGCGAATTCTCACCGCGTGTGAGATTGGTCAAGGGTTTAGCAACCTTAGCGTAATCTCGAATGAACTTTCGGTAATACGACGTCATTCCCAAAAAGCTTTTTAGTTCCTTAAGCGTTTCTGGGGGTGAGAGGTTCTCTATAGCTTGGACTTTTGAAGGATCTGCCTTCATCCCGTGGGATGTTATTACATATCCCAGAAATTCTACTTCCGTTCTCATTAACTTAGATTTTTCCAAATTCACTCTCAAATTAGCATCCGCAAGCCGTTTAAATTTACTAAATGTCCAAAGACAATAATGTCGTCGATATACACGTAGCATATCCTCCCTATATACTCTTTAAGAACGTCATCAATCATTCGCTGGAATATAGCCGGAGCGTTTTTTAACCCAAAAGGTAATCTCAGAAATTCGTACTTTCCATTCATGGTTGAAAACGCTATTTTGGGTATATCTGTTTCTTTCATTGTGATTTGGTGAAAGCCTGAGGTCAGATCTATAGTTGTGAAATATTTTGCGTTCCCTAAACTGGCCAGCGTTGCATTAATATCTGGGATAGGATAGGCGTCTGGCACGGTGACTGCATTCAGACGTTTGAAGTCCACTACCATTCTATATTGCTTTTCACCATAGGGTTTGGGTTTTTTCGGAACTACCCAAATAGGAGAATTGTACGGGCTTTTGGATGGTCGTATAATTCCTTCTTCAAGCAACTCGGTAATTTGTTTTTCTACCTCTTCCCTCATGTTTGCAGGATATGGGTAACTTTTCGTGTATATGGGCTCATTCGTGGTAGTCTTTATCTCAGCTCGAACTGTGGTTTTAATATTTGTTTTGATGTTAAGTGGACCGAACAAATGAGAATACTTTTCTATCATGGCTTTTAGGCTTGGGAGAATTGCGTCGGGTATATCGTCAGTTTCGAAAAAATTTAGGCTTCCTACGACTTTGTTTTTGAGCGGAATTCTTATATCTATTGTAAGGACATGTTTTTTCCTGTCTATGACGGCACCCATTTCTTTGAGGGTGTCATCGCCTATTATCCCATCAAACGAGATTAAACCAGGAAGTGCGTAAAAGGTCACCATAGCTTCGTTACCAGCATTTTGGAAAAATCTCCCACTGATTTTTTGGTTTATTACTACAGGTCCTGCTATGGTGGTTACTGAGAAAGGTGGATTGACTGGGACTGTATTAGTTGCCAATTCAGGTCTTATAAAATTTTTATTTGCCCCTGTGTCAACTAAGAACTTTAGGGCTACTTTGTTTGGTGTCAAACAAGTGAGATAGGGTATACTGGATTGCGCGGTAGTCCTCATACGAAATAGTCTGGTAGCCCGTCCGCCATAAAATTTACCTGCTGGAAGTTGTCTTCTGTCGATTCAGCATACGTCGAAGGTCCGCTTTCTACATCTGCGCTGTTGGCCTCCATGTTGTAGAGCATCTGCTGTTTGGGCATCTTTTAAATCGATGATGCAGGTCCCCTTTTGAAGGCGTTGTTATTCGTCGGTCGGTTCATGTAGTTCACCTGTCTGGTTTGAACACTGTCGTCGACATCCTTTCTTTCCGCAGGTTTTGGGGCTGCGGGTCTAGCAGGAGGTGCGGTGTTCGTCCCTTGATTGCCTTGGAATCTGTTGTAGGATGACCGGCCATTCCCTTGAGTGTTGTTCCGATTCGTCCAGTTGTATGTAGACCGTGATCGAGGAGGTAATGGTGGTCTCTGAGTAACTTGCGGCAGGGTATTGGTGTGGACAACTACTCTATTTGGAGTGTTTGCATGGACTATTGTGTTCCTTAACGTTAGGTTCTGGATGTCAAGGCAGGCCGTGTACGCTTCTGGCAGTGTTTTTGGCTTCTGCACTATAAGCATACACGACAATTCTGCACTGAGGCCCCGTATGAAAACATCGAGTGCCCTGTTACGGTACGTTTCCACAAGGACCGACACGGTTTCCTGGCTATAGTAATCGCACTTGATTTTGTTCACTATTAGAGACAACTGATGATTGACCGTTGCGTAGAAATCATCTAGTTTTGAACCTCTCTGAGCTAGCTGATTCAGTTGGTGCTCTAAAGTCCTAATGTCCCTTTTGTCTGCGTAATGCAGCGATAATACCCTTTTTATTTCTACCCAATCGCTATCGAAAACATTATACGCTACCAGTGCTGCATCGGCAAAGCCACGGATTTTTTGCCTAATATGTTGCAGGATGGCACGATACAGGGGCCTTTCCTTGACGATATCGTAGTCCGACAGAATTCCTTCAACGCTGTGAACCCAAGAGATGTATTGAGAAGGGCTGCCTTCAAAAACTTGCAGCTCCTTCACGCAGTCGGGAAGTCTGCCAATATCCTTTAGGTCTTGCTCCGACAGTGGTGTTCGCACCGCTGCCAATACCCCCTGTGGCTGCGTTTTTACGCCACCCTGTTCTACTCTTCCCAATCGCTCATCGATTCTGGCAAGATTTTGTTCTAAACTCGCGTTATTGTATTCAATTTTCCCTAGCCTAGAGTTCAGAGCAACACCGTTGCTTTCTATACCCCCAAAGCGTGTCTCAAGCCGCCTAATCTGCTCGAGGAGAGCATTGATGCCCCCATTAAGTTCATTAACTTTCGTGGCTAATGCGTCCATTTCAGATAAAAAAAATTTAGTTTGAGATTAAAAAATATATTTTCAAATTTTAATTTGTCACACGGTGGCTCTTTAAAAATTGTTTTTAATTTTTTTGTGTTACTTACTGGCGTTCGCGATCACCTGACGGGATAGTCCTTATAGCACAGACGATTTGTTTGTTTTTTGTTTTAGTTTTAAGGTTGTCCTTACACTTTGACAGTTTCCTGCAAAGAAAAAAAGGACTTTAGTTACATTTGTGAAACTTTTACCGTGTTCTTATGGCAACGGCGACATGTACCAAGTTGGCGTTTCACAGTACATTAGTCTTTAAATAATTATGGTTTTGGTCAGGGGAGGCTGTGTCACTCCTTTTTAGTCGTCGACAATCAGATTGAAGGCAACCTACTAAGGCACAGTTGCTCCACAACGCTCTGGACATATTGCGAATCTTTAGCGTGTTCTTATGGGTACGCTGAAAGTATCGCAAGTAACGAGTGACCGTTTCCAGTGTGTGCTGATGTGTACCCTGGAAACTCCACAAAAGGATAAGCCGGCCCAAGTGTGTTCTTATGTGTACGCTCGGGTTAACTTTTAAAGCCGGCCCAAGTGTGTTCTTATGTGTACGCTCGGGTTAACTTTTTCAGAAGGAAATTTTTGCCGTATCCTGAAGGGTCGTTAACCATTTTTCGGCCTTTGGTATGGTGAGGTCCGTCCTAGAAGTATAGGTATACGGACTCACCCAGCCAGTGTGATTATACGTGCACTTGGAATAGCAATAGTGGGGCCGTAGGATAATTCACTTATAAAATGTTTCAATTTTCGTGTTGAATTTTATTCGCGCGCCAGAGGATCTTAGGGGTCACAGGCTCGCTTCTTTTGATATTATTCCTGTATAGCCCTCTGAGGGCTTTTAGGATTGGACGTAGTAATTTATTGCGTGTAGCATCACTTTTCACTCAACTTTTTGTTATTCACTTGTTTTTTTTTTTATTATTCGTTTTACCTCTCCTGGGGAGAGGAGCTTTTATACCCTGGAGGGTCCCGAAGGAATCGCAGAGTTAGGCTATCGTTATAACCGGAGGGTCCCCTCGAAGGTGAATCTCGGTTTTGGTATTTTCGTTATTGGCTGTACAAGCCTTAAATTATCTAAGCTGAGGTCTTGCCTCTCTATATATTTTTTTATTCCTTTATCGGTAAAATTTCTATTATTTTTTTTTTTAGCACTCCACTATCACTATCACTTTGTCACTAATCACTATGGACCTTACATTTAAGGAGGTCCTTTTTGAAGGACCCACTTGCCAGTGGGTCCCTGCTCGGGCGCCAGTTAAGGAGCCCAAGGACTAGGGCTCCAAAAAGTTAAAGTTGGGGGCCGCCCCGCGGCCCCATTGTAACCTGAAAAGATCCAAATAAAAATAAGTTTTTCCGCTTAACAATATTTACTATTTATTTCCGTTCAATGTCAAAAACAGACTGACTCTATCATTAACTTTAACTAAGCTCTAAGCTTCTACCTTAGTCTAAGTGATTTCATAATTGCTGACACTGCACTTCCCACGATTGGCCAAAATAATATTTTATCGCTTGCGTGGCGAATCACACGACTTGCATTTTGTCCGCATATCATATCGCTTACGCTGCAGTTCCCATGGATTGCATTTTGTGTGCTTACGCAATATGATATCGGATCAATTACCTACGTTGGCTTTGCTTGTGTTTGTTGAAGTGTCGTTTCAGCACATTCTTACAAGTAAGTGTGTCTGCCCCCTTGTTAAGTTATATTTAAAAAAAGGTTTACCAAGGATGGCCAACCTACGCCTACTAAGCGCTGGAGAATGACAGAGAAGGTGCTGGACACTCTCTTCCACTTCTGTATATCTGCAGCTGCGACAATAGTCAAAGGTCGTTACCCCCATTCTAGCACCATGCGTGCCTATTAAACAATGCCCGGTTAGAACCTTTATCAGAACGATAGAACTGATTTGTTTAAAATCAGAAGCGCTTCTGTGCGCCCTTGTCATATGAGGGCCAGGTTTGCCTGGATTTCTCACACAATGATATGGCTGACCATAGTCCATTTGCAATTCTTATAGTGCTTGTGTTCACACGGAGCCTGAAATTGGCCATGGGTATACCTACCGAATCATTTCCCGGAAGGATATGGTCGGTGGTGCCTCTTCTGGCCAGCTCGTCTGCTCTGCAATTGCCTTCAATATCCCTGTGCCCAGGTACCCATATAAGGCTGATACTGAAGTGCTGAGCCATCTCGTTAAGAGATCTGCGGCATTCAGTGACCGACTTTGCGTTGTCGACGAATGAGTCCAGTGCCTTTAATGCGGCCTGGCTGTCTGAGAAAATAAACACCCGTTTACCATCCTTAGGCATAGACTAGAGGTTTACACCGATCACTTTATCGGCGGCGGCGTGGGCGGCGCGCCGGCGTACGCCGGTATTCTTACTTTAAAAAGCTTGATTTTTCTATTTAAAAAAAAGTAATTAGGTAAGGTTTTGTTTGTATGTATTTAATGAAATTAACGTGTTGGCCATTTCGGAAAGATCCGGAGTTTTTGCCTCAAGATCTCGCAGACCGTTCAAAAATTTTCAGGAGTAGCTCCTTGCGGAGGGATTGCCCCTCCTTCGCTTACTCCAGAGAGGCTTCGAACGTAACCCCGGTCTTTGGAATTGGTAGTGCTGCGTCTGCTGAAAAGAAATAGAGATACATAAAATAGCCACACTTTTGTTTGCATATCTCGTGCAAAGCGTAGTTTCGCCTAGGGTTAACTCCTAATAATCGTCGTGAACACGATTTCTTAAAATAATTTGTGGCTCCTTTGCGATCACGCTCAAAGGCGACTTACGGTTGCTATTAATGGTCTGTTAATACTCATGACTCCCGTGGCACAGGGCGCCTCCAGTTTTTCGGCTGTTTTTAAGAGCTACAATTCCCGATGTGCGAACAATAGCAATCCCGACCACCAGTCGCTACCACGCCTCCTGACCCTCACATCATATGCCAGCTGTAGGACTGCGACTTCGAACTCATACCTTCGTCGACGTCACTTTCCTAGAAGCTCTAGGTGTAGCTCCGAAGATTTTCCAACGGATGCTTTTGTCGCGCTATGCTGCCGAGCTACACCAGAGAAACACCTTGAAACATTAGGGAGTGACTTTTCGGCCAAGGACGCCGCCTTCGAAATCATAAGCAATCTAAGTCATTGCGTAATCGGTGAAAATCGTAAAATACTCGGCGCATCTACATAATTAAAATTTTACAAGGACCCTGGATAAAATTTTTAAAATATAGACCAATGTTTGCAGACGTTTGTGTTCACATCATTTATTTCAATAGTCTTCGTTAAATCAAAACGATATTTTAGAATGAAAGTCGACCGATTTTAAGTTGAAAGATGTTTACTGCTGTTTTCCGGCCTTATGATATAAAAGCTCATTATGGATGACCGCGTGGCTTCAGTTTTCAGACTAGTTCGACTATCCACTACGTTAGGGTAATAGCACACACAGTCATTAGTTCGACTGTCTTGGGAAAGCTTTTGCTTCACCACTATGAGTGTTCTTGCGAAGGACAAAGCCTGACCTGGTAAATATATGTGCATACGTATTCACATTTGTAAAAGGAGCCGTAACGTGTAGGCGATATTTAAACTTGGTTGATAGGCTATAATCAATGTGATTCACTCCAAGGGACTAGTTTTGGATAGGGCCGCCAACTTTATGTCAAACCGGAAGACTTGGGTGTTGAAGGATGAAGTGTGAAAATTAAAATTAACATTTCAGACGCTATTTTATAGTTTCGCAAATAAACGATAGATTTTTGAATGTAAGCCCAAATGATTTTTCAAAACCTTCTCATTCGTACATATATCCTCAACTTAAGTATGAGGTAAGAATCAGTTCAAAGGAGTGTTTATGCCCCTAGAACCTACTAAAGGATTTTGCATCACTGATTTGGCTTATTCTTTCAGCCAATCGCAATATACAATTTTTTTAAAAAATCGGCACCTTTTTTTTTTTGCTTTTTTAACAACTTGAGGGCAATTTGAAAACAATTTGAAACGCCTTGGGTCATTTTATTTGAATTCATTGTTCATTATTAATTTTTTGAAAAAAAATATGCAAAGTAAGCATATAAATCTCTACTATATATTTGTGAAAGTATGTCTGTATGTATGTTTGGACTTACAGCCTAAACCGCAGAATGGAATCAAACGAAATTTTGCCATGACATACCCTGAGTGCGTCAATCTATGGTAGATTATATAAAAAGGTTTTCGACAAGAGGGCGTGGCACCTCCCATACAACTGCAATTTTTCGTAGTCAATATATCTGAAAGTATTAAGGCTAGACGACTGAAATTAGGTGAGTGGTTATATGAGACCACGAAAAAGGGGCGTGGCACCTCCCATACAACTAGAATTTTTGGTTGTCAATATATCTGAAAGTATTAAAGCCAGACGACTGAAATTAGGTGAGGAGGTATATAAGACTAATCCCTACCCCCTCGGGAAAAATTGGGGATAGCGAAAAAGGGGCGTGGCATCTCCCATACAAATGGGGGTTGGGATTAGTTTAATATATTAGTCTACATAGTACTGCTTTTATTTATACCCGAACGACGTCGGGTACTCTGCTAGTTTATTATATAACTTTTCTTTTAGTGTTTTGTTTTAATAACTTGGTGAAATGGGTGATGCAAAGTCCGTGTTAAGATGACATCGAAAACTTAACTTAAATAACTTTTTAACAGTTAGAAAGAATAAAATTTCGCAATTAGTTTCTTATAACTGGCAGTGATGCGCATCTGTTGATACCACTTTCGACCATATCCGACATGAACAATAAATGGCCTAAACAGTCTTAAACGAGTAGAAAATATAGTAACGCGCCGGACGCCGCTGCCGCCGCCGCCGCGCCGATATTTTTGACATTCGGCGGCGGCGTGCGAAAAACGACCCTAATCGGCGGCGTATATCTCTAGCATAGACCCGAGATGGTTCACAGCCCTGTGTATTGCGTAGAACGTAAAAAAGCAAGAAAAATTAAAAATTAGTATAAATCCGTTTTGTGATAAGAAACTACTATGTAGATTAGTATTACATACTTCATTACAGTCAATACAAAAAAATAAAAAAAATTAGCCGCATGCGTTGAAAATATTTTAATACGAAATATCAGCCTAGAAAAAATGTTACTTTTTCAGCTCTCGAAAATTGCTTTGGTGGAAGAAACATGGATCAATGTATGCAAAGCAAGGCAATATAGCCTTCTTAAGTGTCCGCACATTTGCTCAGAACATGTTGACAGAACCTGTAGCTCTGCAGGTGAGCCACTAGTTATGAGAGTTCTTTTGCCCGTTGTACCAGGGGTAACCTTGGGAACTCGCTGCAGACTTTGGAGATACACTTTATCTCAACATGCCTTCAGAAATGTAGAGGCATGATAATAGGGACATGCTAGAACAGCAGGATTTTCGTGTATTTTTCTCTATCAGGGGTCAAACTGCCGTAAATATATGAGTCACTAACCAATATATGTGACCCGGTCTATGAAAAGGTGGCTTATGACTAAAAAAACAGGGCTCGAATCGTAACATACGATCACGGATCGGTAACCATACGAAAGAAAATTACATGATACGTCAGACGTATAAACAAAATGGAATTATAACATACGATAGCGAATGGAACGTGATTTATTTTCAATTCACAATAATTTTTACGATCCACAATAGATTGGATTGTATTTTTAGCTCACAATAGACTTTGAACTGTCAAATTGGTTGCAAAAAATATAAAAAATAAAGTAAATAGTTACGATGGATCCAATTTTATTGTTTTGTATGAGCTCAAGTGATAGCGAAGGCGATGAAAAAATTGTCCGGAGGCGGCTAAGAGAACGCAGTAACCCGTTGGACTTATCGAACAAAGCGTAAGCATATCATTTATATATTATTTCTTTGTAACAAAAAATAATTTCAGATTCTTGAAGAGATTTCGCTTAACTAAAGAAGCTTTTAGTTACCTTCTGGAGAAATTAAATTTGAAGCAAGCCGATGCCAAAGCGGTTCTTTCAATTTTGCAATTGACAGTCACGCTTTCACTTCTTGCTAGCGGTGGCTACCAGCACAATGTCGGTAGTGACTATTTAGTAGGAATTCATGGCTTTTAGGTAAAGGTATTGGGTGCAGCGAACTTTTTTTAACCAATAATTAATTTATACATTTACATAGGAGATTATGGCTACCCACTTGAGACGTGGTTAATAACCCCATACAGAAGCATATCAGACGGTTCAGATGAACAGTATTTTAATGACATTCACTCTAAAGGAAGGTGTATTATTGAGAGAACAATTGACATTCTCAAAGGGCGCTGGAAGATTTTAGGATATGACAAAAGAGGAAGATATCATCCTGCGAAAATGGCAAGATTTGCAAATGTTTCTGCTGCATTACATAACATTTGCATTACATTTAAGATACATTATGAACCGTCAAATCTTCACTCGGAAGATCATATTCTAGAAATTGAGACAGGCGAAACAAACCAACTTACCAATATAGGAAAATCGATAAGAGATCAAATAAAACGTTCACTTTTAAGGGTGTCCTAAGCAATGATATGTTCCTAAATAGCTTCAAAATTAAGCCTGGCAGTATTTAAATAAATGAAATTATTTATTAAATTCAATATTCTCTTTCATTTTTATTTTAAATATGTATATAGTGTATGTACCAAGTAAATATCACATTACTTTAAGTCATTCTTCAGGTAATCTTTGTAAAACATAAATCAATTAATTTTCTGACTTAAAAACTAAAAAAAAAAGAAAATTCACAGTCAGTTTATTATATATAAATATGCATATAATAATAAATATTCTAAAAAAAATGAATGAGGTCTTCTCGCTTTAATTTGCAGCGTCTCCAATTCCAGTCACTTTATTTGCAAGTCATCACCTGCTACACATACCTCAAGGCCAGCCGCCTCAGTGATAGCCTCCTCGGTGGCAGTTATTGTTTTTTCCTGATAGGGTCCCCCACCAGTCTTTTTCTTTGACTGTTTGTTGAAGGAAAGCTTATTTTTTGCATGATACTTCTGATCAGCAAAAGCCCGCAATGAAATAAAAACAAGTTTATTACTTTCAAGCATTCAAAGATATAATAACGGCTGTATATACCTTCCTCCACATCTTTGCATCCTTAACTGGTGGCCCTTCAGCATTTAATCTATTAGAAAGTTCCTCCCAAAGTCTACTGGAGGTAATTATGCCGTTTCCAGAGTTTGGAAGATTATTCTTCGCCAGCCCTGGGTGTCTCGCCATGAAATCCGCCTTTATTTCCTTTTGGATTGGATTTAGTTTATTTGAATTCGACCTCTCTTAATAATAAGAGTTTGAAATGTGTTATTATATTTTATTTATTCATATATTTCAACGGCCACCGTGGTGTGATGGTAGCGTGCTCCGCCTATCACACCGTATGCCCTGGGTTCAACTCCCGGGCAAAGCAACATCAAAATTTTAGAAATAAGATTTTTCAATTAGAAGAAAATTTTTCTAAGCGGGGTCGCCCCTCGGCAGTGTCTGGCAAGCGCTCCGATTGTATTTCTGCCATGAAAAGCTCTCAGTGAAAACTCATCTGCCTTGCAGATGCCGTTCGGAGTCGGCATAAAACATGTAGGTCCCGTCCGGCCAATTTGTAGGGAAAATTCAAGAGGAGCACGACGCAAATTGGAAGAGAAGCTCGGCCTTAGATCTCTTCGGGGGTTATCGCGCCTTACATTTATTTATTTATATATTTCAACAATTTACTTACATTTTTCATGAAATTTGTATGTATACGAATGCCGGTTTGTGATCGAATGAAATTGGAACGTAACGTGTACGTTCAGTCACTCGTCACGTATGTTGCGATCCAAAATTACGAGCGAAGTCGTACGTTCACGTATGTCATAATCCGAAAATCATGTTTTTACGTGACGAGTTATACGATCACGGATGTTACGATTGTTGTTGTTGTTGTTGTAGCAATGCTCGCCCCACCTAATAGCCGCGACCGATCACAAATTGTCATCAATATCCTCTAACGGGAGTCCAAGGAAACTTGCCGTTTCAACAGGGGTGGACCATAAGGAAAGGGGTGTTAGAGGCGTTGGTTCCACATTACAATTAAAGAGATGGTTGGTGTCATGTGGGGACACATTGCAAGCGGGGCATACATTTTGTATGTCGGGGTTGATTCTGGATAGGTAAGAGTTTAACCTGTTACAGTATCCAGAACGAAGTTGAGCAAGAGTGACACGCGTTTCCCTGGGGAGTATGCGTTCCTCTTCTGCGAGTTCTGGATATTTTTCTTCAAGTACTGGATTCACCGGGCAATTCCCGACATAAAGGTCCGACGCCTGTCTATGGAGTTCACCAAGGACCTGCTTGTGTTTTTTCGCTTCATACGGCTGGGTTCTCAGGTGCCGTATTTCCTCAAAATGCTTACGGAGATGACTCCTTAGGCCCCTAGGCGGTGCTGGTTCGTCAATCAGATGTCTGTTGGGATGCCCAGGTTTCTGGGTATTCAACAGAAACTGTTTGGTCAGCATCTCATTTCTCTCCCTGATGGGGAGTATTCTCGCCTCATTATGCAGATGGTGTTCTGGGGACATAAGAAGACAGCCCGTGGCGATTCTGAGAGCAGTATTTTGGCAGGCCTGTAGTTTCTTCCAGTGGGTGGTTTTTAGGCTTGGCGACCATATGGGTGACGCGTAGCACGTAATCGGCTGGCTAATTGCTTTGTATGTGGTCAAGAGCGTTTCTTTATCTTTTCCACAGGTACTGCCAGCAAGGGATTTGAGGATTTTATTACGGCTCTGAATTCTTGGAACAATTGCGGTTGCGTGCGCACCAAAATGTAGATCCTGATCAAACGTCGCACCCAAGATTTTGGGGTGTAGGACAGTCGGTAGCGTAGTGCCATCGACGTGGATGTTCAATATGGTCGACATTTGGGGCGTCCATGTTGTAAATAAGGTCGCGGAAGATTTAGTCGGTGACAATGCCAGGTTTCGCGAGGCGAAAAAACTGGAAAGATCAGGGAGATAGCCGTTTATTTTATTGCATAGCTCATCGATCTCTGGGCCTGGGCCTGTGGCCATTATTGTGCAGTCATCGGCGTTTGACAACGATTGTGACTCCTTCCGGTGGTGAAGGTAGCTTAGATATGTAGAAATTAAACAAAAGCGGGGATAGGACACCACCCTGTGGCACCCCTTGTTTAATTCTCCTTTGTTTTGATGTTTCGTTTCTGAATTGCACCGATGCCTGCCGACCACCCAGATAATTTGCGGTCCACCTTTTAAGACATGGGGGAAGGGTAGACCCTTCCAGGTCTTGCAGTAACGAGCCATGGTTGACCGTATCAAAAGCTTTTGATAGGTCTAGCGCTACGAGTACTGTTCTATGGTGGGGGTATTGATTCAAACCGCAATTTATCTGGGTGCTAATGACATTTAGCGCGGAGGTAGTGCTATGGAGTTTTCTGAAGCCATGCTGATGAGGGGCTAGCTGCAAATGTGCTTGGAAATAAGGGAGCAAAATGGCTTCAAGGGTCTTTGCCACTGGCGATAGGAGAGATATCGGACGATATGACTCACCTACGTTGGCTGGTTTCCCAGGCTTTAGTAACGGGACCACCTTGGCCATTTTCCATTTCTCGGGTATGACAAATGTTACGATTCGAGCCCAGCTGTTAACAGATGTTTCTCGCAATTTCTTTTTTGAGTCATAAGCCACCTTTTCACAGGGCGGGTCACATTTATTATCCACTATTTTTCAATAAAATTGCATTTTTACTGTATTCTCAATCGATATGTATGCATATAAATCGTGCTAAAGCATATTATTGTCTCAAATGACCATTGCCTTTTCATCCTGAAGGAAATTATCATCCCGAAAAAACACAATTTCGCCTTAAACAGTAACGGTATGGCAACGCTTCTAGCAAAAAAAAAAAACAAACATTATTAAACTTCAAAAATCCGCAAATACGTCAAAAAATTTTGAGTGGAACTACCTTCTTTTTTATACCATGGTATTTACCACAAAATATATTTTCAAAACTTTTCCTTTATTATAAATTTTAATAAGTTTTTATCAGCTTACTTGCTAATTTATTTGAAAATAATGATACCGATCGGATTTCTTGGAGTTTTTTTTTGCGTATTTTAGGCAACTCTATAGCCATCTGATATTGAGGACCCATTCCTGGAAGCGAATGAACCATTGTTTACAATGGAATGAACAGACAGCGGATATTGAAGACCCATTCCTGGAAACGTACTGAGAGAGAATGAATGTTCTATATCAGGCACAGATGACATGATATGAAACTTCTCGCTCTCTGAGAGCGCGTGAAAATGTGCATTTTTTATAATATTGGCCATAGATACCATCATGCTCAAAATCAAATTTGGGCATTTCAGAATAACTTTGGGGTATTTTACATGGTAAAGGTTTAATTTATAAATTTCACTGAAAAATTACTCAAGATTGTCAAATGGGATATGAAAAAACTCCAATTTTTGTCAGGATTACAAATCCGAAGAAAAAATAACTATTTTTCACCCGTGGAAAATTTATCAATGACAACACCTTTCATCGAAGGGCTGCACACGAAACGGGTTTTGATAGCAGCTTTCGATTGGAGAAAAAGTCAGCTTCTTGGTCTTCGCATTGATGTAAATGGATGCATAAAGGCCAGGTTTTTGTGGAGCGTTGCAACATTCCACTTTTGACAGCTTAGATAAATTGTAGGTATACGTATAGGTTAACGCAACATGTATAATTAACAGCCTTTTACGGACGACAACGCAGATACTTCACCAAGTGATCTAATTTCGTAATTTCTTATAAATTTTTTGCGTTTTTTATTGTATGTGGATATACATATGTATGTAAATAAACATTTTGGTCGCATCAAAGTGAAAAAGGGGCTAGCCGTTCATTGTTATCTTATGGCGGTGCCAGGGCAACAAAGCAAAGCAACGCAATCGAAATATATTATTTCATATTTTTTCACTTATCTACCACAAAATATTTCTACAAAACTTTGCCTTTTTTATAAATTTTAATAAGTTTTTATCACCTTACTTGCTGATTTTTTGAAAATAATGAAACCGAACGGATTTCTTGGAGTTTTTTTTTTTTTTTGGTAGTTTAGGCAACTCTATAGCCATCTGATGTTCAAGACCCATTCTTGGAAACGAACGAACTTTTGTTTACAATCGAATGAACTTCAAGACCCATTCCTGGAAACGAATTGAGAGATAATAAAAGTTTCGTATCATGTCATCAGTGATATCAGGTCATCAGAGTTTTAATACGATATAAGTGAAGTACGCGGGTATAGTAATTGTGAAGTACTACTACAGTAGAGCTGTAAATAAAGTACATTTATACCGAATATTTTATTTATTTATTCAACAGCTCAGAGATTCGAACGTTAACAGAAGCTGCAAAATAAGCAGGAATTTTATGTATCCAAGCCATATAATTTTTCTATTTCCTCGCAGGTAACTTTCAGTTGCGAAATATATGGCATAATTTGAAGAAACAGCAGATTTTAATAGATGAATTGGTGAAACTGGTTAAAATCGTTGCTAAAGAACCCGGCAATAGGAATAAAAAAACTGAAAAGTTTCAAAAACTTTTAACGGAAACGGACACATTCAAAATAAATTTCACCAACTTTGATCCACGACCATTCCCTTTGGATCCAGAAATATCCATTGCAAAAATTATTCCATCCAAAACTTCGCTCTTCAAAAGTGCGCTGATGCCTGCCAAGTAATTTTATGTGACAAACATTAGATATTTAATTAAATCTTAACTTTTAAACTACGTTTTTAGACTGACTTTTGTTACGACCATTGGCAAACATGAATATGTAGCCATTTTTAAGCATGGCGATGATCTTCGACAGGATCAATTAATTCTACAAATGATAACCTTAATGGATAAATTATTGCGTCGAGAGAATTTAGATTTAAAATTGACACCTTACAAAGTATTAGCGACTAGTTCAAAGCATGGCCTCCTACAATATATCGATTCGTTTACTGTAGCTGATGTTTTGGCGCGCGAAGGCAGTATACACAACTTCTTCCGTAAGCATAATCCATGCGAGAATGGGCCTTATGGTATTGCGGCAGAAACAATGGATACATATATAAAAAGCTGTGCTGGTTATTGTGTGATAACATATTTGCTAGGTTATTATCAATGATATATGTATATATATATTAGGGCGGGTCGATTTAAAAATCGCTCATTGCTCTGTGAAAATCGTATTCTAGGGATCAAAATAAGAAACTTTGCCGAAGGAACCATACCTCTAAAACGAAAAATTTGCCCCTACGACCCAAGGGGGGGACATCAGAATTCGTTTTAGAGGTATAGCTCCTTCGGCAAAGTTTCTTATTTTGATCCCTAGAATATGCTTTTTTTTTTTGCCTCCCCACAAATCGACTCGGCCTAATATATATATATATATATATATATATATATACATATATATATATATGTGTGACGGTCCGTGAGAAAATACCCTTAAAGTTAAAGTCGACAGTAATTGTGCCGCATACGGGCGGTCATGCGAAAGCTAGCGCACACGATCTAATATGTCTGCTCGCCATGTCAAACCAACACGATTCGCGTTAGGGGCCTTTTCACGCGGAGCGTCAAATACGTATTTGTAACACTAAGGCCCGGTTTTTCAGTACAAATTCAACTCATTTTGTCAGTTAAACTACGCCTAAACTTAATCTGCAGTTTTTCAGTCTACTTTAACTGAAGTTTAAGTTCAGCTTAAGCGGCCGATCTGGCAGGGTTAAACTCTAGTTAACCTATCGGTGATTTGCGTTCGCTCGAAATGGCGTCGAATATACCCAACAGGAATTTGGGCATGAGTACCAATAGAGCTCATGTTGATCAGGGCCGTACCGGAGGTCGTGGGGGCCTTGTGCAAAATTCACAGGAGGGCCTTTTTTCTAAAAAAAGGTTCTACGACACAAAGGTTTTGCTTGTAGGATATTTTTATATAATTTTGCATACATAGTTTCTTTATATACTCCTTTACAACCAAATTGTCGTACTACTTGTTACAAAAAAATAAATATTCTTATATCACTACATTAATGACTAATACTCAATGTAAAATCTCAGAAACATTATAACGATTCAAGGTTCGATTCGAGCTCAAGGCCAGAACAATAATGGAAAAATTAAAAAATAACAATAATTATCATTAGAAAAAAATTATTGTTCTGGCCATGAGGTCGAATCGAACCTTGAATCATTTATCAATAGGCCGATAAAAACAAAAACAATTGTTAATAAACCATGAGCCCTTGGGAATGTCAAACAAAGTAATTGACAATAAACAAAAATCCAGCATTATCAGTGATTTGCACCAGATGGCGCAACACTGAATAAATATAGTTGGTAAAAAGGAATAGAAGTAGATAATTATCATTAGAAAAAAATTATTGTTCTGGCCTTGAGCTCGAATCGAACCTTGAATCATTTATCAATAGGCCGATAAAAACAAAAACAATTGAAACATTATAACTTCAAATTTTCTTGCACATATTGTGAGTTTCTTGTGTCTCTCATTCTAGAAAAGTTTTTTCTACTTTTCATACTCGCAAAATCGTTCATTACCCATCAAACTTCGCAAATAATTTTTGATAAAGTTTAATTTTGAAAACGATTGTTCAGAGGTGGCAGTTGTTGCTGGGATGGTGGGGGTTTGGGGCCCTTCGGAGCTGGGGCCCTGGTGCACCGCAGCTCTTGCACCAGTCTCGGTACGGCCCTGATGTTGATAACTAGCATACCTATAAAATCTCAAGAGTTGTTACGAAACAGTGGCTCAACTTGAGAATCATAGTGTACTGAGCAAAAGAGGAAATTTTTTATAAAGCGAAAAATGCTATTACTTACGTTGAAAAATGATAGTTCCCAACTTGTGGTTCTTTGACTAGACTCAAGTGTAAGATTCAAATACTACAGTATTTTCAGAAAAATAAAATAAGATAAATATGATTTATTTTTGATAAATTACGCTTCGTTACTGCTATCAACCAGGTGTTGATTTTTCACAATAAATAGCTGTTGGCTTTGGTGGTAGAACCTTGGAGATTTTTTTAACTTCACTTCAACTCGATATCCAATCTAGGATATCAACTGAAGAAACGTGTTGGATATTCATTTGAGAACTGTACATTTCTCAAAATCTCTCAAAGGTTGGATAATAATTTGAAAATGCTAATGACGTTGGATATCAACTCGAAAACTATAAATTTTACATCAAATTTTTCTCAAAGGTTGGATAGTGATTGGTGAATGAAGTTGGATATCAACTTGACAACTATCTGGTTTAAGAATAAATATATAATGATGTTGGATATCACCTCCGGAACTAGATATATATTTCGCTGAAGAAATACCTTTTAAATGTTTGTTGGGTAAGCAAAATCCAGCTGTTGTCGTATCTACAAATTATCTAGATAATAAAAAACCAATGTTGCCGTACAAAAAGGCCGAAGGCGGCCTTAAACTGTGACTGAAAAGCTGCTCAGTAGGATAAATGTAGTTTAAATTTGACTGCAGTTTAAGCAAAGCTTAACTACTACTGAAAAACCCTGGCCTAAGTTTTTAAATTCGATTATTTATTTGTCGTTTGTTTACTTTACTATATATTTAGGTGTGGGCGATCGTCATTTGGATAATCTACTTCTAACAACTAATGGTAAATTATTTCACATTGATTTTGGTTACATACTAGGGCGTGATCCAAAACCTATGCCGCCACCTATGAAACTGAGCAAAGAAATGGTGGAGGCCATGGGCGGTGTCAGTTCTGATCATCATCATGAATTTCGTAAACAATGCTATACAGCTTATTTGCATTTGCGTCGTCATGCAAATGTCATGCTGAATCTTTTTTCCCTTATGGTCGATGCTTCTGTGCCAGATATAGCACTTGAGCCCGATAAGGCTGTGAAAAAAGTTGAAGAGAACTTACAATTGGGTCTAACGGATGAAGAGGCAGTACAACATCTACAAACACTTCTGGATGTTTCAATTACAGCAGTTATGCCAGCTTTGGTAGAACAAATTCACAAATTGGCACAATATTGGCGAAAGTAAAATGGTATATCATTTATTTTATTATTATTTCATATTTAAGTACAGTATTCCGTAAAGAGAATAACTGCTTATAAATATACATATGAGTACGAAGTACTATATTAGGGAATTCCGTACTGCATTTCATTTCCTTTATATTAGGTCGGTTGAATGTTGGTCCGCATTTTCAATACAAATCTTGCAATCGATTTTTAAACAGAGCTACAAACGTGAAACTTGACATATAGGTTAAGACACAGACAATGCAATAAAAGGGGGGAAATCTGTTAGGTAACGCACGGATCCAAATAATTAGATGAGAACTTAAACCGGCTTTTAGGTAACATCGATGAGCTAGAGACTTGAAATTTCAAACTTAATTCAGAGGCCGATGATAGCATGATTCAATCACAAGAGGTTTGCTCGACAGACATTTTTTTTAAAATTGCAGCCACTTTGCTCCCAAATCGAATTGACATTCGTTAGCTGTGTTGTTTCTTTGCGAATTTTCGAAAAATATTAGTAGTAGAAATAGGATGCAATCAGTTTACATATACCCGATAAGTACTGAACTGCATAATTCTTTAGAACATTTTTTTAATTTTCTTATGAATTAATTAACTATGCCGTGATCTATTAATGTGGGTGAACATAGGTTTTATGAAAAGTATGGACACCAAGGAATCGTGCACTTTCGTAAACCTATGAACATACGA
This sequence comes from Eurosta solidaginis, assembly GCF_040869045.1. Taxonomy (NCBI): domain Eukaryota; kingdom Metazoa; phylum Arthropoda; class Insecta; order Diptera; family Tephritidae; genus Eurosta; species Eurosta solidaginis. The sequence goes on from NC_090321.1 coordinate 193,557,349, forward strand.
AACCTAAACCAAATCATAATTCATCGCTCAACGTCAAAAACTCCACTAGTAAACCGATTCCCGTAAAAATGTCATTAGTAATTGAGCACGTTAACTTATTCATTCCGAATGCTTTTCATTAACTCCCTCTTATGACTTATGCTCATATAGGGAATTTTTGAAACAATTTTTGATAGTGGATTTTTGAATAAAATCGTAACGTACGGCATTCTTAAAACAAATTCTGAAAGAATGACCAAACCAACATAACTTTATCAATTCACGAAATATTTAGTAGAAAATGAATTAATTCCCCAACAACTTTTGGCATTTACAAATTTGTTATCACTACTAATATACTACCAAAGATACTTTTCTACCTACTACAATGTTTACTGAAGGGGATTGAATTATTCCCCGTTTTCCTTAATTCGTAAAAGCAACCCGTCCAGATTTTTCAATTTGGGAGTGTCAAAGATCTGTCGTCATTGGAGAACAAACCTCTAGTAATTGAATCATGGATGATACTATAAAACAATTTACAAAAAGTTTCGCCTGGGGGCGCACGGATGAAGATATTTAGAAAAATCGTACGGAACGGAGGAATCATACGATCGATTATTATATTGTGTTGGGTTTGCACAGTTCACAAAATGCAAGGGTGTACGGTGGATAACGCAGTGGTGAATCTAGGATCTGCACTTTTTGCCAAAGGCCTGGCCAGCGTTCTGAAAGCTATTATACAGAGATAGTGAAGCGTCCTTCATTAACGTTAACATACACACATCCTGTTCCTGTTAATCCTGTTTATGCCGAGTCGTTGTAAGGCCGTGGTTCATTAAACCGTCGAAATCCAAAACTGCTCAGCTACAGAGAAAACCTCATCAGCTAAGTACAATAAATGCCGCATTAGTAGTTAATATACATTTAGTTGCTATTAAGAGAGGAAAGAACAGATTGTTTTTATGCAAAAAAGCGAGTCCGAAACATCAAATGTGCTAAAGTGGAGTTGTAATTCTGACACAAGCAGCGGAAGGCCTCATTTAATTCAAAATAATATAATAAATAATAATACAATGGTAGAGAGGATTAAAATGTCTTGAAGGCCGGGAAGAGACATTAAAGTTTACTTCGCTCAACAGAAATGAGCTAGAGACCGAACCATTAAGTAATTTAATCATTAATACAATTCCAAGCATTTCCCTACGACTAGCAAGGGTGGGAAGATTAATAAGTTTCAGGCGATTAGTATAAGGTGACAGATTAGACGTAGAATCCCAATAAAAATCTCTTAAGAAGAAAAGTAAGAATTGTTTTTGGACTAAATCTAGCCGATCAATATGAGCCTGGTAGCTCGGGTTCCAAATTATTGCACCATATTCTAATATCGGCCTGACTAATGTTGTAAAAAGAGCTTTAGTAACGTACGGGTCGCTAAATTCTTTAGACCATCTCTTTACAAATGCTTTACAGCCCCTTGAATCTGGTATTTTAGTCTCCTCTTACGGCAGGCATACCTACCGCGGATATATTCTACCCCCTAACCCGCTGGCATAGGTACATAAAAATTTTAGAAAATTTTATTGTTGTAGAAATATCGTTTATAAACAGCAAGAACAGAATTAGGCCAAAATGACTGCCCTGAGGAACTCCAATGACATCGGACAAAGCATTTTTAAAGATCACTGTTTGAGTTCTGTCAAGAAGATAGACGATATCCATTGCGCGAGACCTGGTTGAAAGCCCAGAATATCCAGTTTATGAATAAGTAGCGAGTGATATACTTTGTCAAACGCTTTACTAAAATCTGTGTATACAACGTTCGTGTGCATGCATTCTTGAAAACCGTTTAAGACATGAGTTGTGAACTCAAGCAAGTTGGTAATTGTGGATTTTCCCTTGCAAAATCCGTGTCGGCAACTAGCAATTGATGTAGAGATCGGAAGTGTGAGCTGGCTGGTAACAATAGCTTCAAATAATTTTGGAATAGCGGAGAGCTTAGCTGTGCCGCGATGGTTTTCAATGAGAGACCTACTCCCGTTCTTATGAAGATGAATGAGAAAAGATTCTTTCCACGCTGACGGAAAGATGCCATACTTCAAAGATATATGAAGCAAGTTAGATAAAGGCTTATAAATATAATCTGCGCATATGTATGTATGTTAGCACGACACACGCCAAATAGTAAAGCAAGAAAACACTTGTTGCACAAGCTGGTAAACAAAATTCCATAACGAAACATAACACCACGAAAATAACTAAGAATGCAGTAAGCGGTGGGAAATGCATCGTCAACAATTTCAACCAAGTCATAACATCACGAAAATAAATAGGAATGCAGCAAGCGGTGGGAAGCGCATTGTCAGCGAATTCACAAAGCGGCAACAGCAGCGCAGTCGGTAGAGCGGCGACAAAATAAGTTAGTTGTAAGAAAATAATATTTGTAAAAGTTAGTTCTGATTCTGACATTGACTAATAAAGGAGCCATAGCTCCCAATAAAAACATTTTTTCCACTAAATAACCTTTAGTAAGTTAACTGGCGCCCGAGCAGGGACTAGCGCGAGTATCGGAAAGTAGTAGTGCCTGAAAATCAAAAAGTAAGGCCACGCGAGTGACGTATAAAAAAAAACGTTAAAAGTGCCTGAAAAATAACAAGTAAGGCCACGCGTCTACAGCGGCACCGGGAAGTGGAATAAGCAGTACGACCGAGGTACCCAAGTACCAGGAGGGAAAAGGACGAACACCGAAGCGGCGAAAACCCCACATCCAGCGTTGGACATGATACTAGCGTTAGATTAAATAGTAATAAGTAAATAATTGAAAACAAAAATAATAATAACAATTGAAAAAAAGAGAAAAAGAAATTATTATGAAAAGTAGATCTAATTGTGCTTTGTGAAAGAAAAGAAAAATTAAAAGTGAAATTAGCATACAAATCCATAAAATCAAAGATAAAAATTTACACAGAAGTCATTGCGAGAAAGTAAATTGAGTTGCGCTTGTGGAACAAAAAAAGAAAAGCGAATTATTGTGAAAAGTAAATTTAATTGCTTTTTGTGAAAGAAAAATTAACTATAAATTAGGAAACAAATCCATAAAATCTAAAGAAAATATTATACAGAAATCATTGTGAAAAGTAAACAGAGTTGTGCCTTGTGAAATAAAAGAAGAACTAAAAGAAATTAGCAATCAAATAAAAAAAAAAAAAAATCTAGGAAAATGCCAGGATCCGCGGAGGAACTCGTTGATCAATTGAACCAACTTAGGTTGGAATACGGAAATACCCGTCAGGGAAATCCTCCCGTCTCTAATACGACGGCAGTAGAATCAGCAGCTATAGAAGCGTTAGATAGAATGAATAGGACTTCCCCTAATGATTTGCCACCAGACCATAGTGTTACATTAAATGCGCAAAATATAAACGATCTAGATAGGGTACCAGATATGGAAAAATGCCTGAGAGAATTCTCAGGACGACCAGGAGAATTTAGCTCCTGGAGAAAAAGTGTCGACAGAATACTAAAAGCATATGAATCTTTGAAAGACACACCTAAATATTTCGCCATACTACATACAATCAGACACAAAATTGTCGGCGATGCCGACACGGCTCTCGAATCCTATAGTACTCCACTAGATTGGACGCATATTAGAAAGTGCCTTATGATGCACTATTCCGACAAGAGAGATATTGGTACTTTAGAATACCAAATGACCACGCTGGCCCAGCGCCACGATGATATTTCTACCTTCTATCAGAAGGTCTATCAACATCTTTCACTAATCCTTGACAAAATTTCCTGTCTCGACTTGGGCGAAGAGTCCATCAGAGCCATGACAAACTCCTACAGAGAGAAAGCTCTGGATACGTTTATTCGCGGGCTTAATGGAGACCTAACCCGTCTCCTCAGTATCCGTGTACCAACCACCCTGCCACAGGCATTGCACCTGTGTCAAAAACTTGATAACATGTCCTTCCGAATGAACCACGCGAACACTGTGAATAGATCAATTATCAACGGACCGCCACGACCACCACGAAATACCACAAATTATAACAATAACAGACCCTTCTATCCCGAGCTGACTTATTCCTTAGCACCAAAACCTAGTTTTGCACCGAGGTCGCAACAGTTTAATCGACAACCAAATAGGTACCCAAATAATCCATTCATTCCACAGACAAATCGTACTGGCAACTACAATTACCCCGGGATACTACGGCCAAACCAATTATCCCCAGTATAACCCAAATTTCCGTTTGAACCCAACAGGATACAAAAATCAAAATAATTACTCCAATAATAACAGAAACAATCTACCACCAAAACCACCCGTACCCATGGATGTAGACCAGTCCATACATTCCAGGAAGGTCAACTATCAAAACCGGCCGCAGAATAACCAAAACAATTTCGCGCAGAAGCGTCCCCTTTCTACTCAACATCCTCACGCACCAAATAAAATGCAAAGAACTTTTTACGCCAATACGGACTACACTAAACCGGATGAATACTACGATCAGGCAGATCCTCACCAAATCTACGAGGATAATCCCGTCCTAACTAATTATGGAAATGAAAATCAACCAGACCACATACCAAAAAGTAACCTTAATTTAATCACAAACAACAATCCAGCCCTGAACGAGCAGGATTGCACCGAACTAGATACTATTAATTTTTTAGACTAACTCCATCTTCACTCCCCTATTACGAGTTCATTGCTAGGAGCGGAGATGGACTAGACTTTCTAATAGATACCGGCTCGAATAAAAACTACATACAATCCTCGAGGATAAGAAATCCAATTCCTAATGAGCATACTTTTAAAGTTAACTCTGTCGCAGGAGACATAGAGATCACTCACCACACGTACGTGGATATTTTCGGACACGGCGTAGGCAAAATTAAATTTTTCATTTTACCAACATTAAACTCCTTTCACGGAATAATAGGTAACGACACGCTCAAACAACTGCAAGCAACAATCCACACTGATAAAAATATGATGACAATTTTCGAAAATATAGTTATCCCTCTAAAACAAAGGGTGCCACAAGAAGTGAATAATTTAGGAATAAAAATAACACATCTTTCTGCCGAAATTCAATCAAAAATTAATGGCATAATTGGGAAATGTCCCAATCTGTTCTCGGATCCCGACGAAAAACTAACATATACTACTTTAGTGAAGGGCGAAATCCGCACTACCAGCGACACACCCGTATATTCCAAGCCTTATCCTTATCCAATGGCGCTTAAAGAGGAAATAGAAAGGCAAAGAGAGGAACTCCTAGATAACGGGATAATTAGGAGATCAAAATCCCCGTATAACTCACCAGTCTGGATAGTCGACAAAAAGTTGGACGCCTCTGGTAAAAAGAAATACCGGATGGTGATCGACTATCGAAAGCTCAATTCAGTTACAATCCCCGATAAGTACCCTATACCAGAAATAAATGAGGTTCTTGCAAACCTCGGAAATAATTCACTATTTACCGTTGTTGATCTTAAAAGCGGATTTCATCAGATTCCACTTCGTGAGTCCGATATCGAGAAAACGGCATTTTCCGTAAACAACGGAAAGTACGAATTTCTCCGATTGCCATTTGGGCTTAAGAATGCCCCTTCCACATTTCAACGGGCATTGGATGATATCCTCCGGCAACATATCGGTGTAAGATGTTACGTCTACATCGATGATGTAATAATATTTTGGAAAAACGAAGAGGAACACTTAAAAAATATTGAATTAGTGTTCAGAACCCTAGAGAGTGCAAACATGAAAATACAGCTAGACAAGTGCGAGTTTGCCAAACAGGAAGTAGAATTCCTGGGGTACGTTGTTACCCCGGAAGGAATAAAAACAAACCCAAAAAAGGTAGAAGCCATAGTTAATATGCCTCCTCCTTAAAATCTTAAGGAACTTCGTTCGTTCCTTGGCATGGCAAGCTATTATAGAAGATTTATTCAGGACTTTGCCAAGATCGCCAAGCCACTTACGGCCATTTTGCGAGGCAAATTTGGAAATATTTCCAAAAACGCATTAAGGAAGCAATTCATTACCCTAGATCAGGAAGCATTAAATGCATTCGACAAAATAAAAACCACCCTTACTTCACCGGACATCGTTCTGTCCCATCCGAATTTTGAAAGGGACTTCGAACTGACCACGGACGCATCCGACTTCGCAATAGGCGCCGTACTATCACAAAATAAAAAACCCGTAACATACATATCCAGAACCCTCAACAAAACCGAAGAATCTTATGCAACCAATGAGAAGGAGATGCTGGCCATTATATGGTCATTAAGCTCCTTAAGGAACTACTTGTACGGGTCAAGAAAAGTAAATATATTTACCGACCACCAACCGCTTACATACGCTTTAAGTACAAGGAATACGAATAGCAAAATGAAACGATGGAAAGCAATCCTGGAGGAATATAATTACGAACTGAAGTATAAACCAGGGTACTCCAACGTGGTCGCAGACGCCTTATCAAGGATACCTCCCCAAATAAATTCCCTCACTCCCACAATCCACAGTGACGAGAGCTCAAGCCATAACCTCATACCATGTACAGAGGCCCCAATAAACGTTTTTAAAAATCAAATATTTTTCAAGCAAGACGAAACATCTTCATATCAATTTAAAATAATATTTCCAACAATCCATCGTCACATAATTACAGAACCCCAATATGACGATCAAATTCTCGCTACGCACCTAAAACGATACCTTAACCCCTCCGTCATCAACGGAATCAACACAGATGAAAGAATAATGGGCATGATCCAAAACATCTATCCACTACATTTTAGTAACTATAAGATATATACCCAAAAATTAGTTGACGACATCACCAACGAACAGGACCAGGAAAACACCATTTTAGACATCCATAAACGCGCACACAGAAATGCAGTTGAAAACAAAGTACAGATTCTGGAAAAAATCTATTTCCCAGGAATGCTCAGCAAAATAAAAAGAATTGTAACTAATTGCACAACTTGCAAAGAAAACAAATACGAACGCCATCCCAACCAACTCAAAATTGGCGAGACGCCATTACCCACATATCCCGGACACACGGTCCACATAGACATTTTTTTAACAGAAGGTAAAGTAATTATGACTGCCCTGGACAAATTTACGAAATACGCACAAACAAGGAAACTTTCAAGCAGGGCAATAGTAGACGTTAGAGGTCCTTTAAGAGACTTGATTTTCTATTCCGGAGTGCCAAAACTGATTGTAATCGACAACGAACCTTCATTGAATTCTAGTTCAATTAAATTTATGATGACGGACGAGTTGGGAATAGAAGTTTTTACAACACCACCATACAAAAGCCAGGCAAACGGGCAAGTAGAAAGGTTCCATTCTACTCTGGTGGAAATAACGCGTTGCCTCAAAGAGAATGGAGGACACAGGAACTTTGACGAGCTCCTAGAAAGAGCTGTGTCGGAATACAATCATACTATCCATTCTGTGACTAAATAGAGGCCAGTAGATTTATATTTCGGTAGAAACGTTACGTTTACTCCAGAAGATATAGAAAGAAGTAGGCAAAGTAACTTAGAGAAACTGGCACTTAAGCAGAGAAAGGACATAGAATACCACAACAGAAAGAAACATAACGTAAAATCATATTTACCAGGTCAAATCATTTACGTCAAGAAAAACAGGAGGTTAGGGACTAAATTAAGTAAGCCATATACTAAGGAAATAGTTAAGGAGGATCGAAATAGTACAGTAATTACCGAAAAGGGACAAATAGTACACAAAAGTAGGATACGCAACTAATTAAACGATGTGTAAAACTTCTTCTTTGCAGATTTTTCATACCGCTCTGCCTAGCAGAGGTACAAATACTCGACTACTCTAACTCCCAACTTGTAACAATAGAAAAAGGAACGGCCAAACTACAGACCGGAACATTTAGAATAATACACGAAATCGACATTGACAAATACAACGAAATCCTGGAGCATATAGAACTGAAAACACAAGCATATAAAAATCCCAATTATCCCTTCTTACCCCTTCTCATATCACAAATTAAGGCTCATCTAAATAATCTAAAAATAGAAGGAAGATCGAAAAGGTCACTAAATTTCATAGGTAGTGCGTGGAAATGGATCGCAGGAAATCCAGACCACGAGGATCATGAAATAGTTTTAAATAAATTAAATAACGTCCTTGAAAATAATAACAATCAGGTTATTATTAACAAACTAACAATAAAAAAGATAAATGAAATTACAAATATTACAAACAATATTACCAAGGAATTGCAAAATGACAAAAGCAGGGAAATAGAAGCATTTTTGAAATTGAAATACAAATTAGAAATTTTAAAGGAAGAAATCATAAATATAGCATATGCTATTCATTGGGCTAAAGCCAATATAGTAAACTCATATATTATGTCAAGTGAAGAAGTAGACATTGCCAAACAGATTTTCGAAAAAGATAATATTCCGTTTATAAATTTGGATGAAGCTTTAGAATTTTCACAAATTAAAATAGCAACAAATGGCAATTTATATCATAAGTCTACCCACGGTAGAAGAACAAACTTGTAAAACAATAGACATTAGAGCAATAAAGAAAAACAATAAGATTAATAAAATAAATTTCGAATCAATACTTACCTGTGAAAGAAACCTTTATGGCATACAAAAAGAATGTAAACAATACAACTCAATTCAAATATGTTCAAAAAATAATTTGTTAGATTTAAGTAGGGACTATTGTATAAGTAATCTCCTAAACAGCCGCTTGCCGAACTGCACAGTGACCAACAGTCAACACATACCGGAAGTTGAAGCACTCTCACCAGACATCCTATTTTTGAACGACTTTAAAGGAGAAATCGTAATAAACGAAGAAACTACATCCCTTAACGGCACATTTATAATACACTACAACAACGCTACAATTATAATCAACGGAAAAAAATTTTCCAATACAGAAAAGCGCACAAGCAAGCCCCTACCCGCTGTACTCCAACCATTTTCAGAATCAAATACAACCGAAGAAATATTGTCCTCAAAAATGCTAAAGCAGATAAACATAAATAACACGAAACTAATAGAATACACAAAATCTGCAAATCATTTCAACTATGCCACTAATATCAGTATCGCACTGGTAGCTATAATCATTATTATATCCATTACCAGGTCAAGATTACACCTCAAAAAGGTCAACCAGCAGCAGCCCATCGAACTGACAGAGGCTGCAATAGAGGGGCTGAATCAAATATTTCAAAAACCCAGCACCTCAAACGCGGACGTTTGAATTTCAGGGGGGGAGCTGTTAGCACGACGCACGCCAAATAGTAAAGCAAGAAGACACTTGTTGCACAAGCTGGTAAACAAAATTCCATAACGAAACATAACACCACGAAAATAACTAAGAATGCAGCAAGCGGTGGGAAATGCATCGTCAACAATTTCAACCAAGTCATAACATCACGAAAATAAGTAGGAATGCAGCAAGCGGTGGGAAGCGCATCGTCAGCGAATTCACAAAGCGGCAACAGCAGCGCAGTCGGTAGAGCGGCGACAAAATAAGTTAGTTGTAAGAAAATAATATTTGTAAAAGTTAGTTCTAATTCTAACATTGAGTAATAAAGGAGCCATAGCTCCCAATAAAAACATTTTTTTTCAACTAAATAACCTTTAGTAATTTAACTTGTATACTGCATAAGCTACTTCATATTGTGACGAATATTACCATCTCTAAGCTGTTACTAAGTAAATGCACAACAACAAAAACATTAAAGCAAGCTACATAAACACATTAATCATCATTTACCCACATACATAGGCAACGGAGAGATACTCATAAACACATGTAATCATCAGCCGAAGTAGTACTCACATATATACACGCATATGTTTATGCAAGAGGCTATAAACTACAAATACACATGCCTATAGCTGGTAACCAAGTAGAAAATTCTAGACGGAGAAACGTCTAGACATATGGAGTAATATGCGGACAATGCAACAGAGAGTATAAAAGCAGAGCAAGTTGAGTAGTCAGTAATCAGTTTGATTTAAGCACGCTATTGATTGCGAAGTATAAGTGTTATTGTGAAGTACTTTCAAAGTAGTCTAATAAAGACCACTTTGCATTATTGAATATTGGAGGAGTTATTTAACAGCTTAGCGATACGAACGTTATTAGAAGGTGTAAAATAAGCGGATTTTCAATAAATTCGTTACAATATGATAAAATACAAGTATGGTTCGCACTTGAAAAAAGTAAACTAAAGTTGGAACGAACAAGTTGGACCGAATCAAGGTGTTGCTGCTACCACAACAACATCAGCATTTGATAGCCTATTCCGACCTATATGCCATTTACGTTTTGATGCGGGGTGATAAAATACAATCTCAAGTATGATTCACACTTCGTTAAACAAACAAATCCAAGTCCCCAATTTGAAGCAAACCAAAAAGGTTGTGGCGAGGAAACGAACAAATGTAAACCAACCAAGATATTTGCTGCAACCATACAACAACAGCGAATAATAGCTTACCATATTTATATCTCACTGCTATGAAATTTTTCAAGCTTCGAAATGCATTCGTAAAGGCCCCGGCACAGTGACATTTTTCATATAGATGCGTTTAACACAAGCTTATGCATTTCAATAACATCGCCACAATCAACCAAGACCAGCGGCCGCCGTGGTGTGATGGTAGCATGCTCCGCCTACCACACCGAATGCCCTGGGTTCACACCCCGGGCAAAGCAACATCAAAATTTTAGAAATAAAGTATTCCAATTAGCAGACAATTTTTCTAAGCGGGGTCGCCCCTCGGCAGTGTCTGGCAAGCGCTCGAGTGTATTTCTGCCATGAAAAGCTCTCAGTGAAAACTCATCTGCCTTGCAGATGTCGTTCGGAGTCGGCAAAAAACATGTAGGTCCCGTCCGGCCGATTTGTAGGGAAAATCAAGAGGAGCACGACGCAAATTGGAAGAGAAGCTCGGCTTTAGATCTCTTCGGAGGCTATCGCCTCAACCAAGATGTTGCGTTTGTAAATATGAAGGAACTTCAGACTTGGCAATTGAATTTTATTTATCCTGGCCCATTCACATACACAATTTCGCGAAGCACTGTTATAGACATTCACCCTAAAAATACTTGCTAACATATTTTGTGTCGTATTCGATTGTTATATTGCAGTTTTTAATTGCGAAAAATGTTAGAAAAGTTACCAACGAGTGGGAAAAATAATTTCACTTGCAAAGTGTGCCAACGCCCTTAGCCAAAGCGAATGTAAAATTCTTCTTATGATTTGCTTGCAACAAAATTTGGGAGTTCAGATGGCGCCAGTGTCGCTCAATCTATCGTTCTCCATAAAAATACGTGCAATCTACTCATAACGCATTAGCTTGTGTTAAACTCATCTATATGAAAAACTGCTTATGTGACGGAGCTATAAGTGTGTATGTGTAGAATTTCAATCATGAGCTTGTACGTATAGGGCTGATCATATTCACGACGGCGGTGTAGCCGCCACATCTGTCATATTATTTTTACACATGTTCTTATGAGTGCCGTTATTTTCGGCGCGACAGCGGCACGACATCTATCACGAAAGCCGTTGTAGCCAGATTAAACCTAATTCTATTTTTGGGAAGTGTCAGTGAGTGGCGTCCTTTTTATTTTGTCAATAAAAACTAAAATAGAAGTAAATAACAGATAATAAAAGCTAAAATCATTCTTTTGGACGTTTTTTAATCATAATTAATATTTTTTTCTAAATTTTTCGCTGCTATTTGCTGTAATTTATATTGGTGGCTGCCGCTTTTAAAGTAATTAAGAAGCCAATGCTTGGCTAGGGTTGTCGTTAAGCTTTGCTTTATTGTGGTTGTGGTCTGTAGACGCCATGTTGAATGTAATCAGCCTTTATGTTTAAACCAGGAGTCCCCAAAATCAAAACTGTGGCTGTGTGAGTAAAACTAAAATCATCTTATTGGTAGTGATTTAGTTCAATGATGACATGATACGAAACATTCATTCTCTCTCTATTCGTTTCCAGGAATGGGTCTTAAAGTTCATTCATTTGTAAACATTGGTTCATTCGATTGTAAACAAACTTCATTCGTTTCCAAGAATGGGTCTTGAAGATCAGAGTTGCGTAAACCGCGCAAAAAAAAATCCAAGAAAATCGGTGCGTTTTCATTATTTTTCATTTCAAGTGTATTCAACTACATAAGCGGATCAAAAATTTGTAAAAAAGGTACACGAAATAACAAAATTAAATGAGCTGTTATATTAACGCACGAAAAGAGATAAGTACATTTTATCTTAAAAAAATAAAATAAATGTAAGGCGCGATAACCTCCGAAGAGATCTAAGGCCGAGCTTCTCTTCCAATTTGCGTCGTGCTCCTCTTGATTTTTCCCTACAAATTGGCCGGACGGGACCTACATGTTTTATGCCGACTCCGAACGGCATCTGCAAGGCAGATGAGTTTTCACTGAGAGCTTTTCATGGCAGAAATACAATCGGAGCGCTTGCCAGACACTGCCGAGGGGCGACCCCGCTTAGAAAAATTTTCTTCTAATTGAAAAATCTTATTTCTAAAATTTTGATGTTGCTTTGCCCGGGAGTTGAACCCAGGGCATACGGTGTGATAGGCGGAGCACGCTACCATCACACCACGGTGGCCTTAGCTATCAAAAAATTAAATTTCACGTGTTGTCACGAAAAATTTTTAACGGGTAAAATAAGTTTTTTTTTGTATTTGTGATCCTGAAAAAAATCCGAGTTTTTTGATATCCCATTTGACAATCTTGAGTAAGTTTTCGGTGAAAATCATAAATTAAACCTTTACCATGTAAAATACCCCAAAGTTATTCCGAAATGCCCAAATTTGATTTTGAGGATGATGGCATCTATGGTCAATGTTATAAAAAATGCACATTTTCGCGCGCTCTCAGAGAGCGAGAAGTTTCATATCATGTCATCATTGATTTAGTTGTAGATGAAAAATCGATGAGGTAAGACGTATGCACGCATGTTTGTAAACACGCAAAAAGTAATTCGTAAATATGCCATAAAAATACTACTTTATTGCTTGTAAGGAAAAATTTAAACAAAAGTATAAAATTAAACCGTTAAAACATTCTGCGCATGAGCGTTTGTTTGCAAAATATCTTTTCGGCAATGCGCAAATAAACAATAGCCTCACCCGATGTTGATACTCTACTTGTACAGCAATGATGACATGATACGAAACATTCATTCTCTCTCAATTCGTTTCCAGGAATGGGTCTTAAAGTTCATTCAATTGTAAACATTGGTTCATTCGATTGTAAACAAACTTCATTCGTTTCCAAGAATGGGTCTTGAAGATCAGAGTTGCGTAAACCGCGCAAAAATAATTCCAAGAAAATCGGTGCGTTTTCATTATTTTTCATTTCAAGTGTATTCAACTACATAAGCGGATCAAAAATTTGTAAAAAAGGTACAAGAAATAACAAAATTAAATGAGCTTTTATATTAACGCACGAAAAGAGATAAGTACATTTTATCTTAGCTATCAAAAAATTAAATTTCACGTGTTGTCACGGAAAAATTTTTAACGGGTAAAATAAGCTTTTTTTTGTATTTGTGATCCTGAAAAAATTCGAGTTTTTTGATATCCCATTTGACAATCTTGAGTAAGTTTTCGGTGAAAATCATAAATTAAACCTTTACCATGTAAAATACCCCAAAGCTATTCCGAAATGCCCAAATTTGATTTTGAGGATGATGGCATCTATGGTCAATGTTATAAAAAATGCACATTTTCACGCGCTCTCAGAGAGCGAGAAGTTTCATATCATGTCATCATTGTTGTACAGCGACAACTAAAAACGAAAGAGAATAATAATACGTGTGAAGTGGCGGCAATAATTATTCAACTAAGTGAGGACCGCTGGTGTAAACTAATGCAAGTATCTATAAGTATGAGTTGAAGGAAAGAATTTTACGAGTAGGCAAGCCACATAGTCAGTTGTAGCAATCCAAGCTTGGCATATATGTATTGTGACGAATATTAGCAGCACTAAGCTGATGCTGGCATCACTAAGCTGATACTAAGCAGCCACTCGTATGTACGTACACAAATCAATCATCATTTACACACATATGTACATACAAGGCAGCGGAGAGATACTCACAAACGCATGTCATCATCAGCCGACGTAGTACTCACATATACACACGCATATAGTTACAAACTACAAATATACATGTATATGGTTGGTAACCAAGCATGAAGTTGAGGAAATTACTAGACCTTAGGAGAAATGGGTGAACGAGCAAAACGGGAGTATAAAAGCAGCGCAAGCTGAGGCATGACGAAGCAGTTTGATTTAAACACGCAATTAGTTGTGAAGTTATTATTACAGCCAAATGAAAATTAATAAATACTTCAACTTGATTATTCTAGTTTGTTTTTGAAAACACTTTGAATATCAGTAAATAAAATTGCACATTTACTCACATTTGCTGACTCCCGCTTCCAACAAAACAACTATGTCCACACTCTTTGTTCATTTGCTTCGGGATCAAATCTGAGTTCGCTTGCATGAAGCTTGCTTGGTTTCTCAACACAACAACATTAAACACACGTAGCGTCCTTAATGTGTTTGGCATCTGTGTTAGTCTCATTTTTAAATTGATATTTAAGCGCTATATTTAACATATATAATTATTAATATCTTAGAATAATAGTTTGACCGTAAAAGGGGCTTTTAAACTTGCCTATTTACATATGTTTATTCAGTTTTTTAGCTCTCGCAGTTTTTAAAAAAAATTGCGAAAAAAAAATAAATGTTACTCCTCATATGGCCAGACCTGATTTCCAACGAGAATAAGTCATTTCAGGTTGGTTTCTACCGCAGATCGGGAATATTTTTATTAAAAGAGCAGTTAGAAATAGGCTTACTTACTTTTTCACTTAAGCAAAAGAAAAACAAAAATTTTACAACGTGATAATCTGTCCTGATACTTATTTACTAGCTATATACACGTATATTTGCAATTTGTATCCATATGCGTGTGTATGTGTGATCGGCTGATGTTGTTGTTGTTGTTGTAGCGATAAGGTTGCTCCCCGAAGGCTTTGGGGAGTGTTATCGATGTGATGGTCCTTTGCCGGATACAAATCCGGTACGCTCCGGTACCATAGCACCATTAAGGTGCTAGCCCGACCATCTCGGGAACGATTTGTGTGGCCACATTAAACCTTCAGGCCATTCCCTCCCTCCCTACCCCCAAGTTCCATGAGGAGCTTGGGGTCGCCAGAGCCTCGTCTGTTAGTGAAACAGGATTCGCCGCGGATAGGTGAGGTTGACAATTGGGTTTGGAGAAGCTATATATTGCGCTGGCAACCTGAAAAGTTGCGCTACACAGCCCCTTGAATCTGGTATTTTAGTCGCTTCTTACGACAGGCATGCCTACCGCGGGTATATTCTGATCCCCTAACCCGCTGGGGTGAGCGGCTGATGACATGCGCTTGTGAGTATCTCTCTCTGTTGCCCCGCACGTATGTGTGCAGGCAATGAATAATTTGTTTACGTACATACAAGTGTAGCAGTTTGCTTTATTGTTGTTGTGGTCTTATTTACTTAGTATCAGATTAGTGATGGGAGTATCACTTAGTGTCACTAATATTCGTCACAATATTTTTTACTTTAATCTTATACAACTCCCATAGTGAAGCAGTCTTTATGCAATTTAACATGCAGCGGATTAATCTGGTTATAGCTGATACTAAGCAGCCACTCGTATGTACGTAAACAAATCAATCATAATTTACACACATACATACAAGGCAACGAAGAGATACTCACAAACACATGTATGTAGTTCGATTACCAAGCAGGAGATACAGCAGAAGGCGAAACGTCTAGACTTTAGTAGAAATATGCGAATGAAGCGACGGAGAATATAAAAGAAGCGCAAGATGAGTAATCAGTAATCAGTTTTGATTTAAGCACGCTATTGGTTGTGAAGTATAAGTGTTATTGTGAAGTATTCTCAAAGTAGTCAAATAAAGCCCATTTTGCATTATTGAATATTGGAGTTATTTATTCAACAATTTAGCGATTCCAACGTTAGCAGAAGGTTGCAAATAAGCGGAATTTCCTAAAATTCGTTACAGTATGAACAATTTTCAAGTAGCTTAAAAATTAATGAATATATGTGATATGTACTTTATTGTATTGAATGCATTGATTAATGTGAATTAATAAATGTAAGTTTTTCACCTTGTAATAAATAAGGCACTATTATCATCAAGAATATGTGTTTATATAAGGACACATTTTTCGCTGATTTTTGTACATTTATATAAAGGAAATGCTTAAATGTTCTTTATTTTAGTCTCTGTTTTATTTCTAGCCTGCAGGGAAGGCAGAACATACTGAAGAAATTTATGCTTACAAAATTGGAATATCTTAAAAAAAAATTGTTCATGCTCCTTGGTACCCGAGGTCGGTTTCGCTACTAATGCTATAAACAAATTTGAAAAAACACAAAAACTATGATATTTCAGTATCGAATACACTATAAATCCCACTCCGATGGGAGGACGAAGTGAAGAATCATCTGACACCTCACTGACAGAAAAAGACTGGTAAAATCAACCGAAATAGGGGCCAATTCAACCGAAATTTCTGTCAATTTTATCCATCGTAACAAGATGTTGAATCAACTGCGCACAAATCGTTGATTCGTAATTGACCGTTGTAGTAGTCAAATAAACAATAAACGTTTTTTCATTCACCCTTATTGTCATTGTCGTCGTCGACATCGTCGTCGTATTTCAGCCGACGTCACATCGTATCGACGTCGTCGTCACTTCGACACCAAATCAGTATTGGCTAAGCTTGTTGAGACGACGACGACAATTTATCGATAAAACAAAAGGAAAATATACCATCTCTGCCATTTCTGGATCAGCTGTTCGATTTTTTTTTACTATTTCTGTATCTTTTATCGCGATTTGAGATTTGTTTAAATATTTCATTTCAAGATTTTACAAAAATGTTTTATTATGAGCTCTAGTGACGAAAATAATAAAGAGGAGCTTAGCCTCAATAGAAAAAAAAATCAGAAATAACTCCGATTTTTTCTAGCCCAACTACAAGAACCTCGAATTATTGCGCACTCGTTATTTTCATTTTGAATATCTAAAAAAAACAATGCATATTTGTATATTTAATTAATAAAAAAGAAATGTTTTACTTACAAATTTTCCTTCTGTCGTCAGTAAAAACAGCGTCGACACAAATGGCGTCGTGTGAGGGCGACGACGACAGCAATTTTGCTTAGCCAATACCAAACATGTGTCAATAGTCGTCAATAGTTATCGAAAACGACAACGGCAATACCGAATTTAAAACGTCGTCGTGAGTCGTCGTCGTTCATCCAATGACAATAAGGGTGATTATATCTATATATATTGTTAAATCACGAGCTGATTTATATTTTAAATTCAATGGTATTCATTTATTCAAACAATTGTCTAACAAGATTAATTTAAAGTTACGTATTCACTTTCAGTAGTGTATCAAATTATTCAATTATTTACAAAATTTATTTGCTATGTAATTCTTTAAAGCAATTCCAAATGAAACTTTAATTTACGCAAAATAAAGGGATTTAATAGAATTATGTTGAATACTTATGTATGTTGATTGTAGTTGTTGCTGAGTAGGATCCCGTGTCGTTACGGGAGATGCTCCGTCTTGTGGATTGGTGATGCAAAAAGAGAAGGAAGTGGCAAAGCGCCCAGCGCTTATATAACCTTTTGGACATTAGAAGCCCCTTCCAATGAGTTGTCAAATAGTGACGAGTGCATGCAGGGATGCATTATGCACATATGTGTGACTGATGTGGGGAAAACTGCGGGAACGTGAGTCACCACAGTACTCGTAGACTCTTCACATGAGCGTGAGTCATAGAAGAGTGGTTTAAGTGGAGAAACTCACTTAAACATATATAAAAATGAAATGATGTTCGTTCCTGTCCATCTTTTGGGGCCGATACGAGGCCAATTTTATTCGTTCTTTTTTCATATTATAGGGATCAAATAGGGGAAGGTTTTTAGCAAAAAAAAATTTTTTTCAATTCCTAGGGTCTTGAGATATAGGTCCAAACGTGGACCCGGATAACCCTACAATGTGTTTGTATAATATGGGTATCAAATGGAAGTTTCTGATGAGTACTTTAACATGGGGTACTTTTCGTACCCCTAGGTGACTACGGTCTCGAGATATAGGCCAAAGTGTGGACCCGGGTACCCCAAGAATGTGTTTATACAATATGGATATCAAATGAAAGCTGTCGATGAGTGGTTTAGAACATGATAATTTTTCGTACCCCTGGGTGACTAGGGTCTCGAGATATAGGCCAGAAGGTGGACCCAGATACCCCTAGAATGTGTTTATATAATATGGATATCAAATGAAAGCTGTTGATGAGTTCTTTAGCAGAGGGTAATTTTCATACATCTGGGTGACTACGGTCTCGAGATATTGCCCAAAACGTGGATCAGAATAACCTTAGGATGTGTTTTTAAATTATGGGTATCAAATGGAAGCTGTTAATGAGTACTTCAATATGGGTATCAAAAGGAAGCTTGCTGATGAGTGGTAATGTTTCTCTGGGTGACGAGCGTCTAGAGATCATTTCATGTGTACAACATTTTTTCAATAAATATACGAATTTTTCGATTTGTGTCATGCTGCTAAGTTCCAAATTTTTTTCGAAGGAGAGTGAACATAAACACCGAGGTTTGTACACTTTATGAGAGATGCTTCAGCACACATACACAAACGCACCTTGGAAATGGCCAACGCGTTTATTTTATTCCTGAAAATGGAGCGCTTAGAGCAACAAGTGCACCGTCTACAACTTTGACTGCCTTTTTTCTTTTATGTCAATCGGACGATTTTGCAAGAACTTTGCTATATGCAGAAGTGCCACAATATTTCACATGGGATAAATCCAGGAAAACATTTCAAAGGCGAAAAGAAGGAAAACCAGTTCAAGGTCATCCTAATGTGTTCTCAACAGATGCATTACGATGCATTTATGCAGTTCATCCAAATAATGCTGAGTGTTTTTACTTGCGATTGTTATTAATTAATATTCGTGGCCCAACATCATTCCAAGCTTTAAGAACAATTAATGGTGAATTGTGCGCTACATATCGTGAAGCATGTCAACAATTAAATTTGTTGGAGGATGATAAGCATTGAGAAGATACGCTTGCCGTTTCAGCTGTAATAGCCAGTCCACATCAAATACGAACATTATTTTCGATAATAATTACAATGTGCTCCCCAACTAATCCATTGGAATTATGGAATAATTTCATAGATTATAAGGCAGATGATATTTTACACCGAATGCGTCGAAATAATGCAAATTATGAGTTGGAATTCACACTGGATATTTACAATGAAGCATTGATAAGGATTGACGACATTTGTTTGTCGATGTCAAACAAATCGTTAGTACAATTGGGCATACCAGCAGCAAATCGTCCAATGCATGATATGTTTAATCGAGAACTGAAGCGTGAATACCATTATGATTGTAATGAACTAAACACATTTGTAACACCAAATTTAACGAAATTGAATGACCAACAGCGCCGTGTTTATGATACAATCATGAATAATGTTAGCCATGGAACTGGTGGATTGTTTTTCTTGGATGCTCCTGGGGGAACAGGCAAGACCTTTTTGATTTCATTGATATTAACAAAAATTCGATCAGATAATAACGTTGAATTGGCACTCGCTTCTTCCGGAATTGCGGCTACATTACTGGAAGGCGGTCGCGCAGCACATTCTGCATTAAAGTTGCCTTTGAATATGCAGGTAAATGAAACACCAACATGTAATATTTCGAAAACATCTGGAATGGCAAAAGTTCTTAAAGTATGTAAGCTCATCGTATGGGACGAGTGTACTATGGCCCACAAGAAATCATTGGAAGCACTTGATAGAACTTTGAAAGATCTACGGGGAAGCCAAACAGTCTTTGGAGGTGCCATGATTTTATTGGCTGGAGATTTCAGGCAAACATTACCTGTGATCCCAAAATCCACCGCTGCAGATGAAATCAATGCATGTTTAAAATCATCGTATTTATGGAGACATGTAAACACGCTTATACTTACTAAAAACGTACGTGTTCAACTACAAAATGATCCTTCAGCAGCTGAATTTTCACAGCAATTACTGAAAACCGGAAATGGCGAAATGTCTGTCGATCCAATAGGAATGATTATATTGCCTAACAATTTCTGCACTTTTGCACAGTATAAAGAGGTATTGATACAGATTGTATTTCCAAACATAGTTCAACATTATAAAAATAATGATTGGCTCAGCGAAAGAGCAATTTTAGCTGGGAAAAATAAGGACGTCAGTGATATAAATGCAGCTATTGTTGATCAAATACCTGGTGACATAGTTGCATATAAGTCAATGGACACTATTACTGATCAAGATAATGTCGTAAATTATCCAACTGAATTCTTAAACTCAGTCGATTTTCCAGGCCTACTACCTCATAATTTACGATTAAAAATTTGAGCACCGATTATTATGCTGCGCAACATTAATGTGCCACGACTTTGCAACGGTACCAGACTCGCTGTGAAGAAGCTAATGGGTAACGTTATCGAAGCAACAATTTTGAAAGGGAAGTATAAAGGAGAAGACGTTTTGATACCCAGAATTCCACTGATCCGACGGATTTACCATTCGATTTGAAACGTTTGCAGTTCCCCATTCGCCTTGCCTTCGCTATGACAATTAATAAGGCGCAAGGACAGTCTACAAATGTGCGTTATTAATTTAGAATACCCAATTTTTTCTCATGGACAATTGTATGTAGCTTGCTCACGAGTAGGCAAACCATCGTCATTATTCATGTACGCGAAAGATGGAAAAACCAAAAACGTTATCTACCAAAAAGCGTTACAATAAAGTTCGAATGAAATTGTATCAAAGCATTTTGCTTTGTTTCGTATTAATTTTATTCTCTTTCAGCAAATCATTGAATTTATCGCCTAGCGAAGCGGGCGAGGGTACCCTAGTATATTATATACTAGCCTTTACCCGCGGCCCCGTCCGCAAGGAGAAAATGAAATATGTGGGCTATTCACGTTAGCCTGCATATCAAGTTGTCTGTTTAAAATTTTTTTTCTGTTTAATGCATTTTATATTTGTAATTGAGTAAAAAAAAGAACTAAATGAGCTGATAACCTGATATGATCCCCAAATGATCCCACAATTATCCAGAAAAAGCCACAAAATGACCCCGACGCTATCGCGGATGGATCCCGAAAACCATCAAGAAATGCCCCGGAAGGATCTCCAAAAGTTCCCGGAATAGTTCCCAAAAAACCCGAAATCACAACGACACGATTCTAGACTTATCCAGAGAACCACACAAAAATGATCCCTGAAGGGTACCTAAATGGTCCCGAAATAGTCCCGAAAAAGTTCCGAAATGACCCTGACGGGCTCCCGGACGGATCTCAAAAACAGAAAATTTCCAGGAAGGGTCCCTAAATTATTTCGACATAGTCTAGAAAAAGTTCCGAAATGACCCCGAGGGGATCCACGCCGGATCGCGAGAACCATACAGAAATGAATCCTGAAGGGCCCGAAATAGTCCGACAATGACCACGATGAAATCCCACACGGATGCAGAAATGATCCCGGAAGGGCCCCAAAACTATCCCGAAAAAGTAACAAAAAAATCCCGAAATGGCTCCCACGGCATCCAGGATGGAGGCAGCGGGTGTCACCTTTGAGCTTCGAATCCCGTTTCACTAACAGACGAGGCTTTGGAGACCCCAAGCTCCTCATGGAACTTGGGGGTGGGGAGGGAGGGATGGCCACAAGGTTTAATGGGGCCATATAAATCGTTCCCGAGATGGTCGGGCCAGCACATTAATGGTGCTGTTACCGGAGCGTACCGGATCTGTATCCGGCAAAGGACCATCACATCACCCCCAAAGCCTTCGGGGAGCAACCTTATCGCTACAACAACAACAACGGATCCAGAAATGATCTCGGGAGGGTCCACAAATGATCCCAAAATGGTCCCGAAATGACCCTGATGGATCCGGCAAACTATCAAGAAATAATGCCGGTAGGGTTCCCAAATGATCCTGAAATAATACAGAAAAAGTAACGAAATTACCCCTAAAGGGTCCCCAAATGATCCCGAAATAGTCCCGAAATTACCCTGATGGGTTCCCGTACAGATCCCGAAATCCATCCATAAATAATGCCGGAAGGGTCCCCAAATGATCCAGTATTAGTCCTGAAAAAGTCCCGAAATGACCCCGACGGGATCCCGGACGGATCCCGAAAACCATCCATAAATGATCCCGAAATAGTCCCGAAGAATTCCCGATATGACCCTGACGGAACCTCGAACGATCCCTAAATGACCCTGACGGGATCCCGGACGAATCCTGAAAACTATCCTTAAAGGATCACGAAAAAGTCCCGAAATTACTCTGACGGGATCCCGTACGGATTCCGAAAACCATCCAGAAATGATGCCGAAAGCCTCGCCAAATAATCCCGTATTCGTAACGAAAAAGTAGCGAAATGATCCCGACCGGATTACTGACCGATCCCGAAAACCATCCAGAAATTATGCCGGCAAATACCCCAAATAATCCCGAATTAGTCCCGAAATGACCCCGACGGGATCCCGGACGGATTCCCAAAACATCTAGAAATGATGCCGGAAGGTACCACAAATGACCCCGAAAAAGTCCTGAAATGACCCCGACGGGATCCCGGACGAATCCCGAAACCCATCCAGAAATGATGCCGGAAAGGTCCTCAAATGATCCCCTAATAGTCCCGAAATGACCCTGAGGTGTTCCCGGACGGATCCCGAAAACCATCCAGAAATTATCCCGGAAGGGTCTCGATATGACCCTAACGGGATTACAAATAAGGTGAAGCTAATTATAAAACCATGTTAATAAGGCAGCATGCACGTTGGAGCGAATGAAAAGTTACATAGAAACATACAGGTAAAGCTAATAAAAGCGTGCTAATAAAAGCAATTGAAGGAGGGCGGATGGCGGGAGGAGACGGAGAGCACCGCCGATCGTTTTTCCAAAATTGTTTAGATCTCGATCTGTGTGAGCCAGATACCAAAAATTATTGATTTAGGAGAACATTTATATTGAGTTATAACTATTTATACATTTTACACCAGAGGGGTGAGAAGGCGGAGAGGGGGACGGAGGGTGTCACTGCTCAGTTTGTAAGCCCTCGACTTATTTGATCCATTGAGTCTGTAATATTGGTGAAGGCCCGTATACGTAAAGTTGTAATGTGTAAAAATTATTAAAAAGTAATTGTTCGAGGGGGTCGTGAGACCTTCACCCCTCTTTCCATGTCCGAAAAAATTTCGCTAGTAGACTACTGTCTGTGTCCCAAATTTCATTAAAATCTGTGTAGCCGTTCTGGCGTGATTCAGTCACAAAGACGAAAAAATACGATAATTAAATTATAACTGTTCCTAGGGGCGGGGACCTCCCCCTTTTCAAAAAAACATAGCTAGTAGATCCTTCTAGACTATTGGCTATATGTGTGCCAAATTTCATCCAAATCGGTCCAGCCGTTCTTGCGTGATTGAGTCACAAAGACAAACGTCTGGACAAACATCCAAACTTTGCCATTTATAATATACTAGCCTTTACCCGCGGCCCCGTCCGCAAGGAGAAATTTATATATATGGGCTATTCGCGTTAGCCTGCTTATCAAGTTATCTGTTTAAAATTTTGTTTTCTGTCTAATGCATTTTATTTTTGTAACTGATAGATCCTTCTAGACTATTGGCTATATGTGTGCAAAATTTCGTCCAAATCGGTCCAGCCGTTCTTGCGTGATTGAGTCACAAAGACAAACGTCTGGACAAACATCCAAACATCTAAACATCCAAACATCCAACCTTTCCCATTTATAATATAATTTGGCTATTTGGCTATATGTGTGCAAAATTTCATCCAAATCGGTCCAGCCGTTCTTGCGTGATTGAGTCACAAAGACAAACGTCTGGACAAACATCCAAACATCCAAACATCTAAACATCCAAACTTTCCCATTTATAATATATTTGGCTATATGTGTGCAAAATTTCATCCAAATCGGTCCAGCCGTTCTTGCGTGATTGAGTCACAAAGACAAACGTCTGGACAAACATCCAAACATCCAAACATCCAAACTTTCCCATTTATAATATACTAGCCTTTACCCGCGGCGCCGTCCGCAAGGAGAAAATGAAATATGTGGGCTATTCACGTTAGCCTGCTTATAAAGTTATCTGTTTAAAAAGATGTTTCTGTCTAATACATTTTATTTTTGTAATTAAGTAAAAAAAGAACTAAATGAGCTGATAACCTGATAGGATCCCCAAATGATCCCGAAATTATCAAGAAAAATCCACGAAATGACCCCGACGCTATCGCGGACAGATACCGAAAACCATCTAGAAATGCCACGGAAGGGTCTCCAAAAGTTCCCGGAATATTCCCAAAAACCCCGAAATGACAACGACACGATTCTAAACTTATCCAGAGAACCACAAAGAAATGATGCCTGAAGGGTACCAAAATGATCCCGAAATAGTCCCGAAAAAGTTCCGAAATGACCCTGACGGGCTCCCGGACGGTTCTCAAACACCATCCAGAAAATATCCAGGAAGGGTCCTTAGGGGATCCACGACGGAACGCGAAAACCATACAGAAATTATTCCGGAAGGGTCCCAAAATGATCCCGTATTAGTCCCGAAAAAGTCCTGAAATGACCCCGACGGGATCCCAGACGGATTCCGAAAACTATCCAGAAATGATGCCGGAAAGATCCTCAAATGATCCCCTAATAGTCCCGAAATGACCCTGACGGGATCTCGAACGGACTCCTAAATGACCCTGACGGGATCCCGGACAGATCTCGAAATCCATCCAGAAATGATCTTGGAAGGGCCCAAAATAATCCCGAAACAATCTCTGAAAAGTCCAGAAATTACCCCGACGGGATCCCGCACGGATCCCAAAAACTATCCAGAAATGATCCTGTATTAGTCGAGAAGAAGTCCCGAAATTACCACGACGGGATCCCGGACGGATCCCGAAAACCATCTATAAATGATGCCGGAAGGTACCCCAAATGATCGCGAAATAGTCCCGAAATGAGCCCGACGGGATCCCGGACGGATCCCGAAAACCATCCAGAAATGATCCCGAAAGCGTCCCCAAATGATCCCGTATTAGTCGAGAAAAAGTCCCGAAATGACCCCGACGGGTTCCCGGACGGATCCCGAAAAGCATCCAGATATGATGCCGAAAGGGTCCCCAAATGATCCCGTATAAGTCGAGAAAAAGTCCCGAAATGACCAAGACGGGATCCCGGACGGATCCCGAAAATCATCCAGAAATGATGCCGAAAGCGTCCCCAAATGATCCCGAAATAGTCCCGAAATGACCCCGACGGGATCCCGGACGGATCCCGAAAACCATCCAGAAATGATGCCGAAAGCGTCCCAAAATGACCCCGTATTAGTCGAGAAAAACTCCCGAAATGACCCCGACGGGTTCCCGGACGGATCCCGAAAAGCATCCAGATATGATGCCGAAAGGGTCCCCAAATGATCCCGTATAAGTCGAGAAAAAGTCCCGAAATGACCAAGACGGGATCCCGGACGGATCCCGAAAACCATCTAGCAATGATGACGGAAGCTACCCTAAATGATCCTGTATTAGTCGAGAAAAAGTACCGAAATTACCACGACGGGATCCCGGACGGATCCAGAAAACCATCTAGAAATGAAGCCGGAAGGTACTCCAAATGATACCGAAATAGTCCCGAAATGACTCTGACGGGATCCCGGACGGATCCCGAAAACCATCTAGAAATGAAGCCGGTAGGTACCCCAAATGATCACGAAATAGTACCGAAATGACCGTGACGGGATCCCGTACCGATCCCGAAAACCATCTAGCAATGATGCCGGAAGCTACCCCAAATGATACCGTATTAGTCGATAAAAAGTCCCGAAATTACGCCGACGGGATCCCGGACGGGTCCAGAAAACCGTCTAGAAATGAAGCCGGAAGGTACCCCAAATGATCCCGAAATAGTCCCGAAATGACCCTGATTGGATCCTGGACGGATACCGAAAACCATCTAGCAATGATGCCGGAAGGTACCTCAAATGAACCCGTATTAGTCGAGAAAAAGTCCCAAAATTACCCTGAAGGGATCCCGAACGGATCCCGAAAATCATACAGAAATGATGCCGAAAAGGTCCCCAAATGATCCCGTATTAGAAGCGAAAAAGTCCCGAAATGACCACGACGGGATCCCGAACGGATCCCGAAAACCATCCAGAAATGATGCCGGAAGAGCCCCCAAATGACCCCGGAAGAGCCCCCAAATGATCCCGAAAAAGTCCCCAAATTACCCCGACGAGATCCCGGACGGATCCCGAAAACCATCCAGAAATGATGCCGAAAGGGTCCCCAAATGATCCCGTATTAGTCGCGAAAAAGTCCTGAAATGACCCCGACGGGATGCCGGACGAATCCCGAAGACCATCCAGAAATGATGCCTAAAGGGACCCAAAATAACCCCGAAAAAGTCCCGTAATGATCCCGGCAACCATCAAGAATTTATCTCTCGAAGGTACGCAAATGATCCCGAAAATACCCCGACGGGATCCCGGACGGATGCCGAAAACCATCCAGAAATGATGCCGGAAGGGTCCCCAAATGATCGCGAAATAATCCCGAAATGATTCCGGAATAGTCCCGAAAATGTCCCAAAATAACCCCGACGGGATCCCGGACGGATCCCGAAAACTATACAGAACTGATCCCGGAAGGGTCCTAAAATGATCCCGAAATAGTCCCGAAAAAGTCCCGAAATTACCCCGGCGGGATCCCGGACCGATCCCGAAAACCATCCGGAAATGAACCCGGAAGGGCCTCGATATGACCCTTACGGGATTACAAATAAGGTGAAACTAATTATAAAACCATGTTAATAAGGCAGCAGTCGCATTGGAGCGAATGAAAAGTTACATAGAAACATACTGGTAAAGCTAATAAAAGCGTGCTAATAAAAACAATTGAAGGAGGGCGGATGGCGGGTGTAGAAGGAGAGGACTACTGATCGTTCCTCCAAAATTGTCTAGATCTCGATCTGTATGTGTCAGATACCAAAAACTATTGATTTAGGAGAAAATTTATATTGAGTTATAACAATTTATAGATTTTACACCAGAGGGAGATAAAGGGGGGAGGGGGGCGGCGGAGTGTTTCACTGCTTACTTTGTAAGCCCTCGACTTATTTGACCCCTTGAGTCTGTGATATTGGTGAAGGCCAGTATACGTAAAGTTATAATGAGTAAAAATTATTAAAAAGTAATTGCTCGAAGGGGTCGTGGAACCCCACCCCTCTTTCCATGTTCGAAAAAAATTTCGCTAGTAGACTACTGTCTGTGTCCCAAATTTCATCAAAATCCGTGTAGCCATTCTGGCGTGATTCAGTCGCAAAGACGAAAAAATATAATAATTAAATTATAACTGTTCCTAGGGGGCGGAGACCACGCCCATTTTGAAAAATATATAGCTAGTAGATCCTTCTAGACTATTGGCTATATGTGTGCAAAATTTCATACAAATCGGTCCAGCCGTTCTTGCGTTATTGAGTCACAAAGACAAACGTCTGGACAAACATCCAAACATCCAAACATCCAAACATCTTAACATCCAAACTTTGCCATTTATAATATACTAGCCTTTACCCCCGGCCCTGTCCGCAAGGAAAATTTTAAATATATGGGCTATTCGCGTTAGCCTGCTTATTATCTGTTTAAAATTTTGTTTTCTGTCTAATGCATTTTATTTTTGTAATTGAGTAAAAAAAAGGACTAAATGAGCTGATAACCTGATAGGATCCCAAATGATTCCGAAATTATACAGAAAAAGCTACGAAATGACGCCAACGCTATCGCGGACGGATCCCGAAAACCATCCAGAAATGCCCCGAAAGGGTCTCCAAAAGTTCCCCGAATAGTCCCAAAAAAACCCGAAATGAGAGCGACACGATTCTAGACGTATCCAGAGAACCACACAGAAATGATCCCTGAAGGTGTTCCAAAATGATCCCGAAAAGGTTCCGAAATGACCCTGACGGGCTCCCGGGCGGATCTCAAAAACCATCCAGAAAATATCCAGGAAGGGTCCCTAAATTATCCCGACTAACTCCAGAAAAAGTTCCGAAATGGCTCCGAGGGGATCCACGATGGATCGCGAAAACCATACAGAAATGATTCCGGAAGGATTCCAAAATGATCCCGAAATAGTCCGGAATTGACCCAGATGGGATCCCGCACAGATCCAGAAATGATCCCGGAAGGGTGCAAAAACTATCCCGGAAAAGTTACAAAAAATCCCGAAATGGCTCCTACGACATCCCGGACGGATCCAGAAATGATCTCGGAAGGGTCCCCAAATGATCCCAAAATGGTCCCGAAATGACCCTGATGGATCCGGCAAACCATCAAGAAATTATGCCGAAAGGGTCCCAAAATGATCCCGAAATAATACAGAAAAAGTCACGAAACGACCCCTAGAGGATCCCCAAATGATCCCGTATTAGCCCCGAAAAGGTCCCGAAATAACCCCGACGGGATCCCGGACAAATCCCGAAAACCATCCAGAAATGTTGCCGGAAGGAATCCCAAATGATTCCGTAAAAGGCCCGCATTGATTCCGACGGGATCACGAACGGATACCGAAAATCATCCAGAAGTGATGCCGGAAAGGCCCTCAAATGATCACCTAATAGTCCCGAAATGACCCTTAAGGGGTCATGGACGGATCCCATAAACCATCCAGAAATGATCCCGATATAGTCCCGAAGAAGTCCCGAAATGACCCTGACGGGATATCGAACGCATCCCTAAATGACCCTGACGGGATCCCGGACAGATCCCGAAATCCATCCAGAAATGATCTTGGGAGGGACCCCAAATGATCCCGAAAAAGTCCCGCAATAATTCCGAGGGGATCCTGATCGGATACCGAAAACCATCCAGAAGTGATGCCGGAAGGGTCCTCAAATGATCACCTAATAGTTCCGAAAAGACCCTGACGGGATCCCGAACGGATCCCGACAACTATCTAGAAATGATGCCGAAAGGGCCCGCAAATGATCCCGTATCAGTCGAGAAAAAGTCCCGACATGAACCCGACGGGATGCCGGACGAATCCCAAAAACCATCCAGAAATGATGCCGGAAGGGACACCAAATGATCCCGAAAAAGTCCCGCAATAATTCCGACGGGATCCTGAGCGGGTACCGAAAACCATCCAGAAGTGATGCCGAAAAGGTCCTCAAATGATCACCTAATAGTCCCAAAATGACCCTGACGGCATCCCGGACAGATCCCGAAATCCAACCAGAAATGATCTTGGGAGGGTCCCAAAATTATCCCGAAATAGTCTGGGAAAAGTCCAGAAATTACCCTGACGGAACCCGGACGAATCCTGAAAACCAATCTTCAATGATGTCGAAAAAGTCCCGAAATGACCCTGATGGGACCCGGCAAGGATCCCGAAAACTAACCAGAATTGATGCCGGAAAGATCCTCAAATGATCTCCCAATAGTTCCGAAAAGACCCTGATGGGATCCTGAACGAATCCCGACAACTATCCAGAAATGATACCGAAAGGGCCCGCAAATGATCCCGTATTAGTCGAGAAAAAGTCCCGAAATGACCCCGACGGGATGCCGGACGAATCCCAAAAACCATCCAGAAATGATGTCGGAAGGGACCCCAATGATCCCGAAAAAGTCCCGCAATTATTCCGACGGGAATCTGAACGGATACCGAAAACCATCCAGAAGTGATGCCGGAACGGTCCTCAAATGCTCACCTAATAGTCTCAAAATGACCCTGAGGGCATCCCGGACAAATCCCGAAATCCATCCAGAAATGATCTTGGGAAGGTCCCAAAATGATCCCGAAATAGTCTCGGAAAAGTCCAGAAATTACCCTGACGGGTTCCCGGACGAATCCTGAAAGCCATCCTTAAATGATCCCGAAAAAGCCCCGAAATGACCCTGACGAGATCCCGAAAGGATTCCAAAAACTATCCAGAAATGATGCCGGAAAGGTCCTCAAATGATCCCCTAATAGTTCCGCAATGACCGTGACGGGATCCCGAACGGATCCCGACAACTATCCAGAAATTATGCTGAAAGGGTCCGCAAATGATCCCGTATTAGTCGACAAAAAGTCCCGAAATGACCCCGACGGGATCCCGGACGAATCCCAAAAACCATCCAGAAATGATGCCGGTAGGTATCCCAAATGATCCCGAAATAATCCCGAAATGACCTCGTCGGCATCCCGGACGGATACCGAAAATTATCCAGAAGTGATGCCGGAAAGGTCCACAAATGATCCCCTAATAGTCCCGAAATTACCCTGATGGGATCCCGGACGGATCCCGAAAACCATCCAGAAATGATGCCGGAAGAGCCCCCAAATGATCCCGAAAAAGTCCCCAAATGACCCCGACGATATCCCGGACGGATCCCGAAAACCATCCAGAAATGATGCCGGAAGAGCCCCCAAATGATCCCGAAAAAGTCCCTAAATGACCCCGACGAGATCCCGCACGGATCCCGAAAACCATCCAGAAATGATGCCGGAAGAGCCCCAAATGATCCCGAAAAAGTCCCCAAATGACCCCGACATACTCCAGAAAAGGTTCCGAAATGGCTCCGAGGGAATCAACGACGGATCGCGAAAACCATACAGAAATGATTCCGGAAGGATCCCAAAATGATCCCGAAATAGTCCGGAAATGACCCAGATGGGATCCCGCACAGATCCAGATTTGATCCCGGAAGGGTCCAAAAACTATCCCGGAAAAGTAACAAAAAATCCCGAAATGGCTCCTACGGCATCCCAGACGGATCCAGAAATGATCTCGGAAGGGTCCCAAAATGATCCCGAAATGGTCCCGAAATGACCCTGATGGATCCGGCAAACCATCAAGAAATTATGCCGGAAGGGTCCCCAAATGATCCCGAAATAAAACAGAAAAAGTCACGAAACGACCCCTAGAGGATCCCCAAATGATCCCGTAATCCCAAAAACCATCCAGAAATGATGCCGGTAGGTATCCCAAATGATCCCGAAATAATCCCGAAATGACCTCGTCGGCATTCCGGACGGATACCGAAAATTATCCAGAAATGATGCCGGAAAGGTCCACAAATGATCCCCTAATAGTCCCGAAATTACCCTGATGGGATCCCGGACGGATCCCGAAAACCATCCAGAAATGATGCCGGAAGAGCCCCCAAATGATCCCGAAAAGTTCCCAAATGACCCCGACGATATCCCGGACGGATCCCGAAAACCATCCAGAAATGATGCCGGAAGAGCCCCCAAATGATCCCGAAAAAGTCCCCAAATGACCCCGACGAGATCCCGCACGGATCCCGAAAACCATCCAGAAATGATGCCGGAAGAGCCCCAAATGATCCCGAAAAAGTCCCCAAATGACCCCGACATACTCCAGAAAAGGTTCCGAAATGGCTCCGAGGGAATCAACGACGGATCGCGAAAACCATACAGAAATGATTCCGGAAGGATCCCAAAATGATCCCGAAATAGTCCGGAAATGACCCAGATGGGATCCCGCACAAATCCAGAAATGATCCCGGAAGGGTCCAAAAACTATCCCGGAAAAGTAACAAAAAATCCCGAAATGGCTCCTACGGCATCCCGGACGGATCCAGAAATGATCTCGGAAATGTCCCCAAATGATCCCAAAATGGTCCCGAAATGACCCTGATGGATCCGGCAAACCATCAAGAAATTATGCCGGAAGGGTCCCAAAATGATCCCGAAATAGTCCCGAAAAAGTCCCGAAATTACCCCGGCGTAATCCCGGACCGATCCCGAAAACCATCCAGAAATGATCCCGGAAGGATCTCGATATGACCCTTACGGGATTACAAATAAGGTGAAGCTAATTATAAAACCATGTTAATAAGGCAGCAGGCGCATTGGAGCGAATAAAAAGTTAGATAGAAACATACAGGTAAAGCTAATAAAAGCGTGCTAATAAAAACAACTGATGGAGGGCGGATGGCGGGAGTAGAGGAGAGGACCACTGATCGTTCCTCCAAAATTGTCTAGATCTCGTTCTGTATGTACCAGATACCAAAAACTATTGATTTAGGAGAAAATTGAGATTGAGTTATAACAATTTATGGATTTTACACCAGAGGGGGAGATAAAGGGGGCCGGGCGGAGGGTGTCACTGCTTACTTTGTAAGCCCTCGACTTATTTGACCCCTTGAGTCTGTGATATTGGTGAAGGCCAGTATACGTAAAGTTATAATGTGTAAAAATTATGAAAAATAATTTCTCGAAGGGGTCGTGGGACCCCCACCCCTCTATCCATGTTCGAAAAAAATTTCGCTAGTAGACTACTGTCTGTTTCCCAAATTTCATCAAAATCCGTGTAGCCATTCTGGCGTGATTCAGTCGCAAAAACGAAAAAATATAATAATTAAATTATAACTGTTCCTAGGGGGCGGGGACCACGCCCCTTTTGAAAAGTATATAGCTAGTAGATCCTTCTAGACTATTGGCTATATGTGTGCAAAATTTCATCCAAATCGGTCCAGCCGTTCTTGCGTTATTGAGTCACAAAGACAAACGTCTGGACAAACATCCAAACATCCAAACATCCAAACTTTCCCATTTATAATATACTAGCCTTTACCCGCGGCCCCGTCCGCAAGGAGAAAATGAAATATGTGGGCTATTCACGTTAGCCTGCTTATAAAGTTATCTGTTTACAATTTTTTTTCTGTCTAATGCATTTTATTTTTGTAATTGAGTAAAAAAAAGAACTTTATGAGCTGATAACCTGATAGGATCCCAAAATGATAACGAAATTATCCAGAAAAAGCCACGAAATTACCCCGACGCTATCGCGGACGGATCCCGAAAACCATCCAGAAACGCCCCGGAAGTGTTTCCAAAAGTTCCCGAAGTAGTCCCAAAAAAACCCGAAACGACACGATTCTAGACTTATCCGACGGGATCCCGGACAAATCCCGAAAACCATCCAGAAATGATGCCGGAAGGAATTCCAAATGATTCCGTAAAAGTCCCGCTTTGATTCCGACGGGATCCCGAACGGATACTGAAAATCATCCAGAAGTGATGCCGGAAAGGTCCTCAAATGATCACCTAATAGTCCCGAAATGACCCTTAAGGGGTCATGGACGGATCCCATAAACCATCCAGAAATGATCCCGATATATTCCCGAAGAAGTCCTGAAATGACCCTGACGGGATCTCGAACATACCCCTAAATGACCCTGACGGGATCCCGGACAGATCCCGAAATCCATCCAGAAATGATCTTGGGAGGGACCCCAAATGATCCCGAAAAAGTCCCGCAATGATTCCGAGGGGATCCTGATCGGATACCGATAACCATCCAGAAGTGATGCCGGAAAGGTCCTCAAATGATCACCTAATACCAAAATGACCCTGACGGCATCCCGGACTGATCCCAAAATCCATCCAGAAATGATCTTGGGAAGGTCCCAAAATTATCCCGAAATAGTCTAGGAAAAGTTCAGAAATTACCCTGACGGGTTCCCGGACGAATCCTGAAAGCCATCTCTAAATGATCCCGAAAAAGTCCCGAAATGACCCTGACTGGACCCCGAAAGGATCCCGAAAACTATCCAGAAATGATGCCGGAAATGTCCTCAAATGATCACCTAATAGTTCCAAAAAGACCCTGACGGGATCCCGAACGGATCCCGACAACTATCTAGAAATGATGCCGAAAGGGCCCGCAAATGATCCCGTATTAGTCGAGAAAAAGTCCCGAAATGAACCCGACGGGATGCCGGACGAATCCCAAAAACCAGCCAGAAATGATGCCGGAAGGGACACCAAATGATCCCGAAAAAGTCCCGCAATAATTCCGACGGGATCCTGAGCGGATACCGAAAACCATCCAGAAGTGATGCCGAAAAGGTCCTCAAATGATCACCTAATAGTCCCAAAATGACCCTGACGGCATCCCGGACAGATCCCGAAATCCATCCAGAAATGATCTTGGGAGGGTCCCAAAATTATCCCGAAATAGTCTGGGAAAAGTCCAGAAATTACGTTGACGGATACCGGACGAATCCTGAAAACCAATCTTAAATGATGCCGAAAAAGTCCCGAAATGACCCTGATGGGACCCAAAAAGGATCCCGAAAACTAACCTGAAATGATGCCGGAAAGGTCCTCAAATGATCTCCCAATAGTCCCGAAATTACCCTGATGGGATCCCGGACGGATCCCGAAAACCATCCAGAAATGATGCCGGAAGAGCCCCAAATGATCCCGAAAAAGTCCCCAAATGACCCCGACATACTCCAGAAAAGGTTCCGAAATGGCTCCGAGGGAATCAACGACGGATCGCGAAAACCATACAGAAATGATTCCGGAAGGATCCCAAAATGATCCCGAAATAGTCCGGAAATGACCCAGATGGGATCCCGCACAGATCCAGAAATGATCCCGGAAGGGTCCAAAAACTATCCCGGAAAAGTAACAAAAAATCCCGAAATGGCTCCTACGGCATCCCGGACGGATCCAGAAATGATCTCGGAAAGGTCCCCAAATGATACCAAAATGGTCCCGAAATGACCCTGATGGATCCGGCAAACCATCAAGAAATTATGCCGGAAGGGTCCCCAAATGATCCCGAAATAAAACAGAAAAAGTCACGAAACGACCCCTAGAGGATCCCCAAATGATCCCGTATTAGCCCCAAAAAAGTCCCAAAATGACCCTGACGGGTTCCCGAAAGGATTCCGAAAACAATACAGAAATGATGCCGGAAAGGTCCTCAAATGATCCCCTAATAGTCCCGAAATGACCGTGACGGGATCCCGACAACTATCCAGAAATGATGCCGAAAGGGTCCGCAAATGATCCCGTATTAGTCGAAAAAAAGTCCCGAAAGGACCACGACGGGATCCCGGACGAATCCCAAAAACCATCCAGAAATGATGCCGGTAGGTATCCCAAATGATCCCGAAATAGTCCCGAAATGACCTCGTCGGCATCCCGGACGGATCCCGAAAAGTATCCAGAAATGATGCCGGAAAGGTTCCCAAATGATCCCCTAATAGTCCCGAAATTACTCTAATGGGATCCCGGACGGATCCCGAAAACCATCCAGAAATGATGCCGAAAGGGTTCCCAAATGATCCCGTATTAGTCGCGAAAAAGTCCCGAAATGACCCCGACAGGATCCCGGACGGATCCCGAAAACCATCCAGAAATGATGCCGGATGAGCCCCAAAATGATCCCGAAAAAGTCCCCAAATGACCCCGACGAGATCCCGGACGGATCCCGAAAGCCATCCAGAAATGATGCCGGAAGAGCCCCCAAATGA
This sequence comes from Eurosta solidaginis, assembly GCF_040869045.1. Classification (NCBI taxonomy): domain Eukaryota; kingdom Metazoa; phylum Arthropoda; class Insecta; order Diptera; family Tephritidae; genus Eurosta; species Eurosta solidaginis. The sequence goes on from NC_090321.1 coordinate 193,592,927, forward strand.
TTCCGAAAAAGTCCCCAAATGACCCCGACGATATCCCGGACGGATCCCGAAAACCATCCAGAAATGATGCCGGAAGAGCCCTCAAATGATCCCGAAAAGTCCCCATATGACCCCGACGAGATCCCGCACGGATCCCGAAAACCATCCAGAAATGATGCCGGAAGGGTCCCCAAATGATCGCGAAATAGTCCCGAAATGATTCCGGAATAGTCCCGAAAATATTCCAAACTATACAGAAATGATCCCGGAAGGGTCCCAAAATGATCCCGAAATAGTCCCGAAAAAGTCCCGAAATTACCCCGGCGTAATCCCGGACCGATCCCGAAAACCATCCAGAAATGATCCCGGAAGGGTCTCGATATGACCCTTAAGGGATTACAAATAAGGTGAAGCTAATTATAAAACCATGTTAATAAGGCAGCAGGCGCATTGGAGCGAATAAAAAGTTAGATAGAAACATACAGGTAAAGCTAATAAAAGCGTGCTAATAAAAACAATTGATGGAGGGCGGATGGCGGGAGTAGAGGAGAGGACCACTGATCGTTCCTCCAAAATTGTCTAGATCTCGTTCTGTATGTACCAGATACCAAAAACTATTGATTTAGGAGAAAATTTAAATTGAGTTATAACAATTTATGGATTTTACACCAGAGGGGAGATAAAGGGGGCGGGCGGAGGGTGTCACTGCTTACTTTGTAAGCCCTCGACTTATTTGACCCCTTGAGTCTGTGATATTGGTGAAGGCCAGTATACGTAAAGTTATAATGTGTAAAAATTATGAAAAATAATTTCTCGAAGGGTCGTGGGACCCCCACCCCTCTTTCCATGTTCGAAAAAAATTTCGCTAGTAGACTACTGTCTGTGTCCCAAATTTCATCAAAATCCGTGTAGCCATTCTGGCGTGATTCAGTCGCAAAGACGAAAAAATATAATAATTAAATTATAACTGCTCCTAGGGGGCGGGGACCACGCCCCTTTTGAAAAATATATAGCTAGTAGATCCTTCTAGACTATTGGCTATATGTGTGCAAAATTTCATCCAAATCGGTCCAGCCGTTCTTGCGTTATTGAGTCACAAAGACAAACGTCTGGACAAACATCCAAACATCCAAACATCCAAACATCCAAACATCCAAACATCCAAACATCCAAACATCTAAACATCCAAACATCCAAACATCCAAACATCTTAACATCCAAACTTTCCCATTTATAATATACTAGCCTTTACCCGCGGCCCCGTCCGCAAGGAGAAAATGAAATATGTGGGCTATTCACGTTAGCCTGCTTATAAAGTTATCTGTTTAAAATTTTTTTTCTGTCTAATGCATTTTATTTTTGTAATTGAGTAAAAAAAAGAACTTTTTGAGCTGATAACCTGATAGGATCCCAAAATGATAACGAAATTATTCAGAAAAAGCCACGAAATGACCCCGACGCTATCGCGGACGGATCCCGAAAACCATCCAGAAACGCCCCGGAAGTGTTTCCAAAAGTTCCCGAAGTAGTCCCAAAAAAACCCGAAATGACAACGACACGATTCTAGACTTATCCAGATAACCACACAGAATTGATGCCTGAAGGGTACCAAATTGATCCCGAAATAGTCCCGAAAAAGTTCCGAAATTACCCTGACGGGCTCCCGGGCGGATCTCAGAAACCATCCAGAAAATATCCAGGAAGGGTCCCTAAATTACCCGACTAACTCCAGAAAAAGTTCCGAAATGGCTCCGAGGGGATCCACGATGGATCGCGAAAACCATACAGAAATGATTCCGGAAGGATTCCAAAATGATCCCGAAATAGTCCGGAATTGACCCAGATGGGATCCCGCACAGATCCAGAAGTGATCCCGGAAGGGTGCAAAAACTATCCCGGAAAAGTAACAAAAATTCCCGAAATGGCTCCTACGGCATCCCGGACGGATCCAGAAATGATCTCGGAAGGGTCCCCAAATGATCCCAAAATGGTCCCGAAATGACCCTGATGGATCCGGCAAACCATCAAGAAATTATGCCGAAAGGGTCCCAAAACGATCCCGAAATAATACAGAAAAAGTCACGAAACGACCCCTAGAGGATCACGAAATGATCCCGTATTAGCCCCGAAAAGGTCCCGAAATAACCCCGACGGGATCCCGGTCAAATCCCGAAAACCATCCAGAAATGATGCCGGAAGGAATCCCAAATGATTCCGTAAAATTCCCGCATTGATTCCGACGGGATCCCGAACGGATACCGAAAATCATCCAGAAGTGATGCCGCAAAGGTCCTCAAATGATCACTTAATAGCCCCGAAATGACCCTTAAGGGGTCATGGACGGATCCCATAAACCATCCAGAAATGATCCCGATATATTCCCGAAGAAGTCCCGAAATGACCCTGACGGGATCTCGAACGCACCCCTAAATGACCCCGACGGGATCCCGGACAGATCCCGAAATCCATCAAGAAATGATCTTGGGAGGGACCCCAAATTATCCCGAAAAAGTCCCGCAATGATTCCGAGGGGATCCTGATCGGATACCGATAACCATCCAGACGTGATGCCGGAAAGGTCCTCAAATGATCACCTAATACCAAAGTGACCCTGACGGCATCCCGGACTGATCCCAAAATCCATCCAGAAATGATCTTGGGAAGGTCCCAAAATTATCCCGAAATAGTCTCGGAAAAGTTCAGAAATTACCCTGACGGGTTCCCGGACGAATCCTGAAAGCCATCTCTAAATGATCCCGAAAAAGTCCCGAAATGACCCTGACTGGACCCCGAAAGGATCCCGAAAACTATCCAGAAATGATGCCGGAAATGTCCTCAAATGAACACCTAATTGTTCCGAAAAGACCCTGACGGGATCCCGAACGGATCCCAACAACTATCTAGAAATGATGCCGAAATGGCCCGCAAATGATCCCGTATTAGTCGAGAAAAAGTCCCGAAATGAACCCGACGGGATGCCGGACGAATCCCAAAAACCAGCCAGAAATGATGCCGGAAGGGACACCAAATGATCCCGAAAAAGTCCCGCAATAATTCCGGCGGGATCCTGAGCGGATACCGAAAACCATCCAGAAGTGATGCCGAAAAAGTCCTCAAATGATCACCTAATAGTCCCAAAATGACCCTGACGGCATCCCGGACAGATCCCGAAATCCATCCAGAAATGATCTTGGGAGGGTCCCAAAATTATCCCGAAATAGTCTGGGAAAAGTCCAGAAATCACCCTGACGGATACCGGACGAATCCTGAAAACCAATCTTAAATGATGCCGAAAAAGTCCCGAAATGACCCTGATGGGACCCGGAAAGGATCCCGAAAACTAACCAGAAATGATGCCGGAAAGGTCCTCAAATGATCTCCCAATAGTTCCGAAAAGACCCTGACGGGATCCCGAACGGATCCCGACAACTATCCAGAAATGATACCGAAAGGGCCCGCAAATGATCCCGTATTAGTGGAGAAAAAGTCCCGAAATGACCCCGACGGGATGCCGGACGAATCCCAAAAACCATCCAGAAATGATTTTGGAAGGGACCCTAATGATCCCGAAAAAGTCCCGCAATTATTCCGACGGGAATCTGAACGGATACCGAAAACCATCCAGAAGTGATGCCAGAACGGTCCTCAAATGTTCACCTAATAGTCCCAAAATGACCCTGAGGGTATCCCGGACAAATCCCGAAATCCATCCAGAAATGATCTTGGGAAGGTCCCAAAATGATCCCGAAATAGTTTCGGAAAAGTCCAGAAATTACCCTGACGGGTTCCCGGACGAATCCTGAAAGCCATCCTTAAATGATCCCGAAAAAGCCCCGAAATGACCCTGACGGGATCACGAAAGGATTCCAAAAACTATCCAGAAATGATGCCGGAAAGGTCCTCAAATGATCCCCTAATAGTTCCGAAATGACCGTGACGGGATCCCGAACGGATCCCGACAACTATCCAGAAATTATGCCGAAAGGGTCCGCAAATGATCCCGTATTAGTCGAGAAAAAGTCCCGAAATGACCCCAACGGGATCCCGGACGAATCCCAAAAACCATCCAGAAATGATGCCGGTAGGTATCCCAAATGATCCCGAAATAATCCCGAAATGACCTCGTCGGCATCCCGGATGGATACCGTAAATTATCCAGAAATGATGCCGGAAAGGTCCACAAATGATCCCCTAATAGTCCCGAAATTACCCTGATGGGATCCCGGACGGATCCCGAAAACCATCCAGAAATGATGCCTGAAGAGCCCCCAAATGATCCCGAAAAAGTCCCCAAATGACCCCGACGATATCCCGGACGGATCCCGAAAACCATCCAGAAATGATGCCGGAAGAGCCCCCAAATGATCCCGAAAAAATCCCCAAATGACCCCGACGAGATCCCGCACGGATCCCGAAAACCATCCAGAAATGATGCCGGAAGAGCCCCAAATGATCCCGAAAAATTCCCCAAATGACCCCGACATACTCCAGAAAAGGTTCCGAAATGGCTCCGAGGGAATCAACGACGGATCGCGAAAACCATACAGAAATGATTCCGGAAGGATCCCAAAATGATCCCGAAATAGTCCGGAAATGACCCAGATGGGATCCCGCACAGATCCAGAAATGATCCCGGAAGGGTCCAAAAACTATCCCGGAAAAGTAACAAAAAATCCCGAAATGGCTCCTACGGCATCCCGGACGGATCCAGAAATGATCTCGGAAGGGTCCCCAAATGATCCCAAAATGGTCCCGAAATGACCCTGATGGATCCGGCAAACCATCAAGAAATTAAGCCGGAAGGGTCCCCAAATGATCCCGAAATAAAACAGAAAAAGTTACGAAACGACCCCTAGAGGATCCCCAAATGATCCCGTATTAGCCCAAAAAGTCCCAAAATGACCCTGACGGGATCCCGAAAGGATTCCGAAAACAATACAGAAATGATGCCGGAAAGGTCCTCAAATGATCCCCTAATAGTCCCGAAATGACCGTGACGGGATCCCGACAACTATCCAGAAATGATGCCGAAAGGGTCCGCAAAGGATCCCGTATTAGTCGAAAAAAAGTCCCGAAAGGACCACGACGGGATCCCGGACGAATCCCAAAAACCATCCAGAAATGATGCCGGTAGGTATCCCAAATGATCCCGAAATAGTCCCGAAATGACCTCGTCGGCATCCCGGACGGATCCCGAAAATTATCCAGAAATGATGCCGGAAAGGTTCCCAAATGATCCCCTAATAGTCCCGAAATTACCCTAATGGGATCCCGGACGGATCCCGAAAACCATCCAGAAATGATGCCGAAAGGGTTCCCAAATGATCCCGTATTAGTCGCGAAAAAGTCCCGAAATTACCCCGACGGGATCCCGGACGGATCCCGAAAACCATCCAGAAATGATGCCGGATGAGCCCCAAAATGATCCCGAGAAAGTCCCCAAATGACCCCGACGAGATCCCGGACGGATCCCGAAAACCATCCAGAAATGATGCCGGAAGAGCCCCCAAATGATCCCGAAAAAGTCCCCAAATGACCCCGACGATATCCCGGACGGATCCCGAAAACCATCCAGAAATGATGTCGGAAGAGCCCTCAAATGATCCCGAAAAAGTCCCCATATGACCCCGACGAGATCCCGCACGGATCCCGAAAACCATCCAGAAATGATGCCGGAAGGGTCCCCAAATGATCGCGAAATAGTCCCGAAATGATTCCGGAATAGTCCCGAAAATGTTCCAAAATAACCCCGACGGGATCCCGGACGGATCCCGTAAACTATACAGAAATTATCCCGGAAGGGTCCCAAAATGATCCCGAAATAGTCCCGAAAAAGTCCCGAAATTACCCCGGCGTAATCCCGGACCGATCCCGAAAACCATCCAGAAATGATCCCGGAAGGGTCTCGATATGACCCTTACGGGATTACAAATAAGGTGAAGCTAATTATAAAACCATGTTAATAAGGCAGCAGGCGCATTGGAGCGAATAAAAATTTAGATAGAAACATACAGGTAAAGCTAATAAAAGCGTGCTAGTAAAAACAATTGATGGAGGGCGGATGGCGGGAGTAGAGGAGAGGACCACTGATCGTTCCTCCAAAATTGTCTAGATCTCGTTCTGTATGTACCAGATACCAAAAACTATTGATTTAGGAGAAAATTTAGATTGAGTTATAACAATTTATGGATTTTACACCAGAGGGGGAGATAAAGGGGGCGGTCGGAGGGTGTCACTGCTTACTTTGTAAGCCCTGGACTTATTTGACCCCTTGAGTCTGTGATATTGATGAAGGCCAGTATACGTAAAGTTATAATGTGTAAAAATTATGAAAAATAATTTCTCGAAGGGTCGTGGGACCCCCACCCCTCTTTCAATGTTCGAAAAAAATTTCGCTAGTAGACTACTGTCTGTGTCCCAAATTTCATCAAAATCCGTGTAGCCATTCTGGCGTGATTCAGTCGCAAAGACGAAAAAATATAATAATTAAATTATAACTGTTCCTAGGGGGCGGGGACCACGCCCCTTTTGAAAAATATATAGCTAGTAGATCCTTCTAGACTATTGGCTATATGTGTGCAAAATTTCATCCAAATCGGTCCAGCCGTTCTTGCGTTATTGAGTCACAAAGACAAACGTCTGGACAAACATCCAAACATCCAAACATCCAAACATCCAAACATCCAAACATCCAAACATCCAAACATCCAAACATCTAAACATCCAAACATCCAAACATCTTAACATCCAAACTTTCCCATTTATAATATATATTAGATATTAGATTAGAATTAGATTAGAATTAGATTAGATTAGATATATATAAGTCTTCTTTTATACAAATTATTTTTGAAAATCACCCATAATATATTTAAAGTGTGTTTTTAAATATTTCTCAGTGTTTATATAAACTTTTGCCCCTGAAATATATAATATATATAAGTCTTCTTTTATACAAATTATTTTTGAAAAGCACCCATAAAATATTTAAAGTGTGTTTTTAAAATTCTCAGTGTTTATATAAACTTTCGCACCTGAAATATATGTATATCCACAACTCCAGCTCAACAAAATATTTTTTTTAGAAAATAAGTTTCCAAGCGGAGCAGAAAAATGCACATTTTGTTCAACATGCTATCGTCAGGTTATGCCAGGCAAAATTCCAAACATTTGTTTGGTAAATGGCCTCCAATTTCCAGACATACCTGATGTTTTGAAGAATCTGACATGCCTAGAAGAACGGCTTATATCTCCAAGAATTCCTTTTATGAGAATAGTATCTCTCGGGTACGAGCGTCAATGTGCTGTTAGAGGAGCGGTTGTAAAAGTTCCTATTTCCGTAGTTCAGACAGTTACCACTCTTCCTCGAAGATTTGAGGATGCACAAGTGATTCAAGTACACTTAAAACGTCGTTTGGAGTATAACCATAGCTTTATAGTAGAAACTATAAGGCCAGCAAGAGTAATAGCAGCACTTCAGTGGCTCATGGATACGGATCTGTATCGTTTCCACAATATTCAATTGTCCGAAAGATGGTTAGCAGACTATAGGAACAACGAAACAGTTCAATTTCTAGCAGATCCAAACGATGAGACTTTCGTAAGAGCATTACAGAGTTCTCTACACAATATTAAAATTGAGGCTAGTGTAGAAGATGAAATAAATCCCGGAGGACAAGAAACTCTTTTGGACAACGAGTCCATTGATAACCTTCCACTGGAACGAGTGGAAATAGCTCCTGGTGAAGGACGAACTCCCATCGACATTACACGAGACGATGATGCGAAGGAGTTATCTTTTCCAACAATATTTTGTGGCAAAAAAGAACAACTGATCTAACATATAGCAAAATTGCGCAGAAGTACGAAGATATGATCGATGCTGTGCGCGTGTTGATAATTTGCTATGGAAATATAAATATTATGAATTACATCGCATTAAAGAAGCGATTTCTATTTGTTTAAGAAAAAAGTCCGGAGCCTCTCTTATTACGGCAGCAAACATGGTACCTCAAATTTTGTAACCAACTTATTCCAAAATGATGAAGGATATCATATTTTAAAAGAACTTAGATCATCACCTGCTCTCTGGGAATCAGAGAAAAAAAAGGTGTTAGCAATGATTCGTCAGTTTGGTTTGCCTACATTATTTATTACTTTATCGGCTGCAGAGACCAAACGGTCAGAACTTTTGGTTATTCTATCCAAACTTGTGGACAAGAAAGATCTTTCAGAAGACGAAGCTGCACAACTTTCTAATTCGGAAAAAGCTCGCCTGATAAGGACAGATCCGGTAACATGGTCAAGATATTTTGATTACCGATTCAGACAGATGGTAAAGTTGTTGAAATCTAAAATTTTCGAGCCACATGTGCTCACTCATTTTTACTGGAGAATTGAGTTCCAACACAGAGGCTCACCTCACTGTCATGCAATGTATTGGTTGAGCGATGGACCTACAATAGAGATAGATGGAACTATAAATGTTGGACCCATTATTGAATTTGTGGATCGCTTTATTTCAACGGATGAATACAATCCAGACGTGCAACAATATGTTGAATATCAAAGACACAGACATGGTCGCGCTTGCTTAAGAGACATAAGAGGTCAGCAAGTCTGTAGCTTCAACATGCCTTATCCACCTATGCCTAGGACTGAAATTTTATTTCCCCTAGATGAAAATGAACTAAATGAAGAGCATGTGGCTTTGTTTAAAAAAATTAAACATTTTTGAAACCTACATAATGAAGCCGACAACTTAAACAATTTTGAGGAGTTTTTAGTACATCCAGAAATTTCGAAAACCTACGAGAACTACTAATTGACTCTTCGGTCAAACTTGGAAAAGCCTCAAATATTTCTCCGAAGGAAATTTTCTGATCGACTGCTGAATGCATAGTTATAACAGTGATATTTTACGTTTGCATAGAGCAAATATGGACATTCAGTTCATACTTGATGCTTTTGCCTGCTGCATATCATAAATTATATAAATAAATCGAATAGGGGGGTTTCTCAGCTATTGCGGCAAGCCATGGAAGAAATAAATGAGGGAAATTATACAGTTAAGCAGAAATTACAACACATTGGTAATAAGTTCGTGAACGGCTCTGAAGTGTCCGCCCAAGAAGCAGCCTATAACATTTTAGGTCTCCATCTTTCAGAAGCCAGTGAAGGTGATATATTCATTAACACGTCTCATTCTGAGAAGAGAGTCCGAATGGTAAGACCGAAAGCAGATATAGAGAGACTACCAGGCGATTCATCGGATATTTATGATCCCAACTTACTGGACCATTATATCCAGAGACCAAGACAGCTAGAACAACTATTTCTTGCAGATTTTGCCGCTTCTTTCCGCTTTTCGAAGACAAGAAGGCAAACTACAGCAGAAAATTAGGCCAACGAAGAGTTGGAGCCAGATGCTGAAACTTCTGAAATAACCATAGTCCCACTGGAATTAAATGATGGGAGTGGTTTAATCAGGCCGAGGAAGCATCCACTTGTATTAAGATGGAGACGTTTTAGTATTGAGTTTTCTCGATCCGATTATTTTCGAGAAATGGTTATTCTGTTTTATCCATGGCGCAACGAAGTCTCTGATTTAATTGAAGTCGATGTTGAAGCAATATGTAACCTCAATAAAGAGATGATAGAGGAGAGTAAGAAAAAGAACGACAAGTTCTCTGAGCATGAACTACAAATAATTCTAGTGGACTTGTATCAACAAATAGGGCCAGAAAATGCTACCAACGAAGAAAGTATGACTCCTTTCTTGGATGAGGAATTCAGGGCATTAGCTGGTCCGGAAATCGGAAATAATGTCGACGTATTCCAGAACGACGAGCAAAATATAGACGAAGTTAGACTTATAAGATTGCCTGTCATCATACAAGAAAATGAACTGTTATCGACCGTACCATGTGCACCATAATATGAAAATTAAGCGACGATTTTACGAATATGTTGGCGGTGGTGCTGGAGTAGAAAAAAACCGATTAATTTCCGCTATATATCAGTCACTGACCACACGAGCAAACACTTTACCTGGAAGTAACCCGGAAACGGTTAAAGTGTTGTTATGTGCTCCTACGGGAAAAGCTGCGTTTGTTATTGATGGAGTAACATTGCATTCTGTTTTCTCTTTACCCATCAATCAGTCTTCAGCTGAATTATGCCCATTAAGCAACGATACCGTTAATGCAATATATTCAAGTTTGATAGATCTTCAGCTTATAATAGTGGATGAAATATCAATGGTGGGTGCCAAAATGTTTGGATACCTGGATGCTCGTCTAAAGCAAATATTTTGGACTAGCGAGTATTTCGGAGGTATACCCAGTATTGTGTTTGGTGACTTAAAACAACTTTCACCAGTAGGCGATAGGTGGATTTTCTCACCAAATCAATCGGATCCATATAGTGCGATTACCGGCGCACCTTTTTGGGATTTGTTTCGTTACTTCGAGCTCACAGAAATTATGCGCCAAAGAGAAGACCAAGTATTTGCTATCGCCTTAAACCACTTGTCTGAAGGGAATATGAATTCTGCTGATGTTGATTTAATAAAAACAAGGGAAACAAGACTAGATTCTGTTCCCAACGACTGTATTCACCTCTTCTACTCTAATTAAGATGTTGCAATTTATAATAGTATGAGACTGGCTGAAATTGGCACGGAAGAGTTTACATCTATCGCAAAAGACACTGTAAAAGCCCACTCAACATTTTAGAAGCAGTTCAGATCTTTAAAATATCAGAGACACAAGGAATGTGCTATCATTGACAGCTAAAAGCATCTGCAAAATACATGGTTACAGTAAATATTAATACTTCAGATGGCCTGGTAAATGGAGCTGCAGGTCGCTTAATGCAAATTAACCATCAGAGTAACGAACGTACGCCAACTACTTTTGGATACAGTTTTCAGAACCAGAAGTGGGTGCGATTGCCCGCTCAAAAAAATCTCATTCTCATTAGTCAAGTTGGACCCCAATTGAGAAGGTGGTACGTACTTTCCAGTATAGAAGAAACGACCAAGTTACTGTAGAAAGGAGACAGTTTCCTTTGATACCAGCAGAGGCAATCACGATCCATAAAAGTCAAGGAGCAACCTATAGGCAGTTTGCTGTTCATATAAAGAGAGGAATAAGTCGCTCTGCTTTATACGTTGCGTGCAGTAGAGCGACAAGTGCATCTGGCTTATTTATTATAGGAAGAGCCCTCAAATGATCCCGAAAAGTCCCCATATGACCCCGACGAGATCCCGGACGGATCCCGAAAACCATCCAGAAATGATGCCGGAAGGGTCCCCAAATGATCGCGAAATAGTACCGAAATGATTCCGGAATAGTCCCGAAAATATTCCAAAATAACCCCGACGGGATCCCGGACGGATTCCGTAAACTATACAGAAATGATCCCGGAAGGGTCCCAAAATGATCCCGAAATAGTCCCGAAAAAGTCCCGAAATTACCCCGGCGTAATCCCGGACCGATCCCGAAAACCATCCAGAAATGATACCGGAAGGGTCTCGATATGACCCTTAAAGGATTACAAATAAGGTGAAGCTAATTATAAAACCATGTTAATAAGGCAGCAGGCGCATTGGAGCGAATAAAAAGTTAGATAGAAACATACAGGTAAAGCTAATAAAAGCGTGCTAATAAAAACAATTGATGGAGGGCGGATGGCGGGAGTAGAGGAGAGGACCACTGATCGTTCCTCCAAAATTGTCTAGATCTCGTTCTGTATGTACCAGATACCAAAAACTATTGATTTAGGAGAAAATTTAAATTGAGTTATAACAATTTATGGATTTTACACCAGAGGGGAGATAAAGGGGGCGGGCGGAGGGTGTCACTGCTTACTTTGTAAGCCCTCGACTTATTTGACCCCTTGAGTCTGTGATATTGGTGAAGGCCGGTATACGTAAAGTTATAATGTGTAAAAATTATGAAAAATAATTTCTCGAAGGGTCGTGGGACCCCCACCCCTCTTTCCATGTTCGAAAAAAATTTCGCTAGTAGACTACTGTCTGTGTCCCAAATTTCATCAAAATCCGTGTAGCCATTCTGGCGTGATTCAGTCGCAAAGACGAAAAAATATAATAATTAAATTATAACTGCTCCTAGGGGGCGGGGACCACGCCCCTTTTGAAAAATATATAGCTAGTAGATCCTTCTAGACTATTGGCTATATGTGTGCAAAATTTCATCCAAATCGGTCCAGCCGTTCTTGCGTTATTGAGTCACAAAGACAAACGTCTGGACAAACATCCAAACATCCAAACATCCAAACATCCAAACATCCAAACATCCAAACATCCAAACATCTAAACATCCAAACATCCAAACATCCAAACATCTTAACATCCAAACTTTCCCATTTATAATATATATTAGATAATTAGATTAGATAGATATTAGATACTAGCCTTTACCCGCGGCCCCGTCCGCAAGGAGAAAATAAAATATATGTGCTATTCACGTTAGCCTGCTTATCAAGTTGTCTGTTTAAAAATTATTTCTGTCAATGTATTTTATTTTTTAAAACAGTAAAAAAAAAAAGAACTAACTGAGCTGATGGGCACGCTTACATGAATAGTACAATACACTTTTTTCGAATTAAAAAAAATACATTTTATTTCTAAGTTAAATTAATTGATATGACAGGGGTGAAAGAATTACTACTCATAGAACAAAGGAGTGAAACTACAATTAGCTAAAACCAAAAAGAAGTTTTTAAATGAAAGCAGTGTTGCTTTTTCGGGTATTTAGTTGGTTAAAATATTACAAAAATTTTAATTATAGTTGTAATAGTTCGTTACAGGATTCATTTAAAAATAGAACGAAAAAGCTGTGATATATTAAAGATAAAACATACCGAATTTTAATTACGAATAATTTGCCATAAATCCACGGCCATGTGTGCTGAATTACCGGTTTCGAAGAGACCTAAAATGATCCCGGAAGTGTCCCTAAATGACACCAAATAGTCACGAAATGATGCCGACGGGATCCTGGACAAATCTCGAAAACTATCCAGAAATGATGCCGGAAGGGTCCCAAAATAATCCCAAAGTAGTCACGAAAAGTCCCGAAATGACCCTGACGGGATCCCGGACGGATCCCGAAAACCATCTAGAATTGATACCGGAGGGTACCCCAAATGATGCCGAAATAGTCCCGAAATGACATCGACGGGATCCCGGACGGATCCCGAAAACCATCCAGAAATGATGCCGGAGGAGACCCCAAATGATCCCGCTAAAGTCCCAAAATGACCCCGACAGGGTCCCGGACGGATCCCGTAAACCATCCAGAAATGATGCCGGTAGGTACCCAAATGATCCCGAAATAGTCCCGAAATGATCCCGACGGGATCCCGGACGGATCCCGAAAACCAACCAGAAATGATGCCGGTAGGTACCCCAAATGGTCCCGATATGACCCCGTCGGGATCCCGAACGGATCCCTAAAACTATCCAGAAATGATGCCGAAAGGGTCCCCAAATGATCCTGTATTAGTCGAGAAAAAGTTCCGAAATGACTCCGACGGGATCCCGTACGGATCCCGAAAATCATCCAGAAATGATGAAGGTAGGTACCCAAATGATCCCGAAATAGTCCCGAAATGATCCCGACGGGATCCCGGACGGATCCCGAAAACCAACCAGAAATGATGCCGGTAGGTACCCCAAATGGTCCCGATATGACCCCGTCGGGATCCCGAACGGATCCCTAAAACTATCCAGAAATGCTGCCGGAAAGGTCCCCAAATAACCCCCTAATAGTCCCGAAATTACGCCGACGGAATCCCGGACGGATCCGGAAACCATCCAGAAATGATGCCGGAGGAGACCCCAAATGATCCCGCTAAAGTCCCAAAATGACCCCGACAGGGTCCCGGACGGATCCCGTAAACCATCCAGAAATGATGCCGGTAGGTACCCCAAATGGTCCCGATATGACCCCGTCGGGATCCCGAACGGATCCCTAAAACTATCCAGAAATGATGCCGAAAGGGTCCCCAAATGATCCTGTATTAGTCGAGAAAAAGTTCCGAAATGACTCCGACGGGATCCCGGACGGATCCCGAAAACCATCTAGAATTGATACCGGAGGGTACCCCAAATGATGCCGAAATAGTCCCGAAATGACATCGACGGGATCCCGGACGGATCCCGTAAACCATCCAGAAATGATGCCGGAAGAGACCCCAAATGATCCCGCAAAAGTCCCAAAATGACCCCGACAGGATCCCGGACGGATCTCGGAAACCATCCAGAAATGATGCCGGAAGAGACACCAAATGATCCCACAAAAGTCCCAAAATGACCCCGACAGGATTCCGGACGGATCCCGAAAACCATCCAGAAATGATGCCGGGAGAGACCCCAAATGATCCCGCAAAAGTCCCAAAATGACCCCGACAGGATCCCGGACGGATCCCGTAAACCATCCATAAATGATGCCGGAAGAGAACACAAATGTTCCCGCAAAAGGCACAAAATGACCCCGACAGCATCCCGGACGGATCCCGTAAACCATCCAGAAATGATGCCGGAAGAGACCCCAAATGATCCCGCAAAAGTCCCAAAATGACCCCGACAGGATCCCGGACGGATCCCGAAAACCATACAGAAATGATGCCGGAAGAGACCCCAAATGATCCCGTTAAAGTCTCAAAATGATCCCGACAGGATCCCGGACGGATCCTGTAAACCATCCAGAAATGAAGCCGGAAGAGACCCCAAATGATCCCGCAAAAGTCCCATAATGACGCCGACAGGATCCCGAACGGATCCCGAAAACCATCCAGAAATGATGCCGGAAGAGACCCCAAATGATCCCGCAAAAGTCCCAAAATGACCCCGACAGGATCCCGGACGGATCCCGAAAACCATCCAGAAATGATGCCGGAATGGACCCCAAATGGTCCCGAAATGACACCGACGGGATCCCGGACGGATACCGAAAACCATCCAGAAATGATGCCGGCAGGTACCCCAAATTATCCCGAAATAGTCCCGAAATGACCCTGACGGGATCGCGGACGGATCCCGAAAACCATCCAGAAATGATGCCGATAGGGTCCCCAAATGATCCTGTATTAGTCGAGAAAAAATTCCGAAATGACTCCGACGGGATCCCGGACGGATCCCGAAAACCATCTAGAATTGATACCGGAAGGTACCCCAAATGATGCCGAAATAGTCCCGAAATGACATCGACGGGATCCCGGACGGATCCCGAAAACCATCCAGAAATGATGCAGGAGGAGACCCCAAATGATCCCGCTAAAGTCCCAAAATGACCCCGACAGGGTCCCGGACGGATCCCGTAAACCATCCAGAAATGATGCCGGAAGAGACCCCAAATGATCCCGCAAAAGTCCCAAAATGACCCCGACAAGATCCCGGTCGGATCCCGTAAAACATCCAGAAATGATGCCGGAAGAGACCCCAAATGATCCCGCAAAAGTCCCAAAATGACCCCGACAGGATCCCGAACGGATCCCGAAAACCATCCAGAAATGATGCCGGAAGAGACCCCAAATGATACCGCAAAAGTCCCAAAATGACCCCGACAGGATCCCGGACGGATCCCGTAAACCATCCAGAAATGATGCCGGAGGAGACCCCAAATGATCCCGCTAAAGTCCCAAAATGACTCCGACGGGATCCCGGACGGATCCCGAAAACCATCTAGAATTGATACCGGAGGGTACCCCAAATGATGCCGAAATAGTCCCAAAATGACATCGACGGGATCCCGGACGGATCCCGTAAACCATCCAGAAATGATGCCGGAAGAGACCCCAAATAATCCCGCAAAAGTCCCAAAATGACCCCGACAGGATCCCGGACGGATCTCGTAAACCATCCAGAAATGATGCCGGAAGAGACGCCAAATGATCCCACAAAAGTCCCAAAATGACCACGACAGGATTCCGGACGGATCCCGAAAACCATCCAGAAATGATGCCGGGAGAGACCCCAAATGATCCCGCAAAAGTCCCAAAATGACCCCGACAGGATCCCGGACGGATCCCGTAAACCATCCATAAATGATGCCGGAAGAGAACACAAATGTTCCCGCAAAAGGCACAAAATGACCCCGACAGCATCCCGGACGGATCCCGTAAACCATCCAGAAATGATGCCGGAAGAGACCCCAAATGATCCCGCAAAATTCCCAAAATGACCCCGACAGGATCCCGGATGGATCCCGAAAACCATACAGAAATGATGCCGGAAGAGACCCCAAATGATCCCGTTAAAGTCTCAAAATGACCCCGACAGGATCCCGGACGGATCCTGTAAACCATCCAGAAATGATGCCGGAAGAAACCCCAAATGATCCCGCAAAAGTCCCATAATGACGCCGACAGGATCCCGGACGGATCCCGAAAACCATCCAGAAATGATGCCGGAAGAGACCCCAAATGATCCCGCAAAAGTCCCAAAATGACCCCGACAGGATCCCGGACGGATCCCGAAAACCATCCAGAAATGATGCCGGAATGGACCCCAAATGGTCCCGAAATGACACCGACGGGATCCCGGACGGATACCGAAAACCATCCAGAAATGATGCCGGCAGGTACCCCAAATTATCCCGAAATAGTCCCGAAATGACCCTGACGGGATCGCGGACGCATCCCGAAAACCATCCAGAAATGATGCCGATAGGGTCCCCAAATGATCCTGTATTAGTCGAGAAAAAATTCCGAAATGACTCCGACGGGATCCCGGACGGATCCCGAAAACCATCTAGAAAGGGGGGGGGGGGCGGGCGGAGGGTGTCACTGCTTACTTTGTAAGCCCTCGACTTATTTGACCCTATGAGCCTCTGATATTGGTGAAGGCCAGTATACGTAAAGTTATAATGTGTAAAAATTATTGAAAAATAATTTCTCGAAGGGGTCGTGGGACCCCCATCCCTCTTTCCATGTTCGAAAAAAATTTCGCTAGTAGACTACTGTCTGTGTCCCAAATTTCATCAAAATCCGTGTACCCATTCTGGCATGATTCAGTCGCAAAGACGAAAAAATATAATAATTAAATTATAACTGTTCCTAGGGGGCGGGGACCACGCCCCTTTTCAAAAATATATAGTTAGTAGATCGTTCTAGACTATTGGCTATATGTGTGCAACATTTCATCCAAATCGGTCCAGCCGTTCTTGCGTGATTGAGTCACAAAGACAAACGTCTGGACAAACATCCAAACATCCAAACATCTTCACATCCAAACTTTGCCATTTATAATATACTAGCCTTTACCCGCGGCCCCGTCCGCAAGGAGAAAATGAAATATGTGGGCTATTCACGTTAGCCTGCTTATAAAGTTATCTGTTTAAAATTTTTTTTCTGTCTAATGCATTTTATTTTTGTAATTGAGTAAAAAAACGAACTTTATGAGCTGATAATCTGATAGGATCCCAAAATGATAACGAAATTATCCAGAAAAAGCCGCGAAATGACCCCGACGCTATCGCGGACGGATCCCGAAAACCACCCGGAAACGCCCCGGAAGTGTTTCCAAAAGTTCCCGAAGTAGTCCCAAAAAAACCCGAAATGACAACGACACGATTCTAGACTTATCCAGATAACCACACAGAAATGATGTCTGAAGGGTACCAAATTGATCCCGAAATAGTCCCGAAAAAGTTCCGAAATTACCCTGACGGGCTCCCGGACGGATCTCAGAAACCATCCAGAAAATATCCAGGAAGGGTCCCTAAATTATCCCGACTAACTCCAGAAAAAGTTCCGAAATGGCTCCGAGGGGATCCACGATGGATCGCGAAAACCATACAGAAATGATTCCGGAAGGATTCCAAAATGATCCCGAAATAGTCCGGAATTGACCCAGATGGGATCCCGCACAGATCCAGAAATGATCCCGGAAGGGTGCAAAACTATCCCGGAAAAGTAACAAAAAATCCCGAAATGGCTCCTACGGCATCCCGGACGGATCCAGAAATGATCTCGGAAGGGTCCCCAAATGATCCCAAAATGGTCCCGAAATGACCCTGATGGATCCGGCAAACCATCAAGAAATTATGCCGAAAGGGTCCCAAAATGATCCCGAAATAATACAGAAAAAGTCACGAAACGACCCCTAGAGGATCCCCAAATGATCGCGTATTATCCCCGAAAAGGTCCCGAAATAACCCCGACGGGATCCCGGACAAATCCCGAAAACCATCCAGAAATGATGCCGGAAGGAATCCCAAATGATTCCGTAAAAGTCCCGCATTGATTCCGACGGGATCCCGAACGGATACCGAAAATCATCCAGAAGTGATGCCGGAAAGGTCCTCAAATGATCACCTAATAGTCCCGAAATGACCCTTAATGGGTCATGGACGGATCCCATAAACCATCCAGAAATGATCCCGATATATTCCCTAAATGACCCTGACGGGATCTCGAACGCACCCCTAAATGACCCTGACGGGATCCCGGACAGATCCCGAAATCCATCCAGAAATGATCTTGGGAGGGACCCCAAATGATCCCGAAAAAGTCCCGCAATGATTCCGAGGGGATCCTGATCGGATACCGATAACCATCCAGAAGTGATGCCGGAAAGGTCCTCAAATGATCACCTAATACCAAAATGACCCTGACGGCATCCCGGACTGATCCCAAAATCCATCCAGAAATGATCTTGGGAAGGTCCAAAAATTATCCCGAAATAGTCTCGGAAAAGTTCAGAAAATACCCTGACGGGTTCCCGGACGAATCCTGAAAGCCATCTCTAAATGATCCCGAAAAAGTCCCGAAATGACCCTGACTGGACCCCGAAAGGATCCCGAAAACTATCCAGAAATGATGCCGGAAATGTCCTCAAATGATCACCTAATAGTTCCGAAAAGACCCTGACGGGATCCCGAACGGATCCCAACAACTATCTAGAAATGATGCCGAAAGGGCCGCAAATGATCCCGTATTAGTCGAGAAAAAGTCCCGAAATGAACCCGACGGGATGCCGGACGAATCCCAAAAACCAGCCAGAAATGATGCCGGAAGGGACACCAAATGATCCCGAAAAAGTCCCGCAATAATTCCGACGGGATCCTGAGCAGATACCGAAAACCATCCAGAAGTGGTGCCGAAGATGTCCTCAAATGATCACCTAATAGTCCCAAAATGACCCTGACGGCATCCCGGACAGATCCCGAAATCCATCCAGAAATGATCTTGGGAGGGTCCCAAAATTATCCCGAAATAGTCTGGGAAAAGTCCAGAAATTACCCTGACGGATACCGGACGAATCCTGAAAACCAATCTTAAATGATGCCGAAAAAGTCCCGAAATGACCCTGATGGGACCCGGAAAGGATCCCGAAAACTAACCAGAAATGATGCCGGAAAGGTCCTCAAATGATCTCCCAATAGTTCCGAAAAGACCCTGACGGGATCCCGAACGGATCCCGACAACTATCCAGAAATGATACCGAAAGGGTCCGCAAATGATCCCGTATTAGTCGAGAAAAAGTCCCGAAATGACCCCGACGGGATGCCGGACGAATCCCAAAAACCATCCAGAAATGATTTTGGAAGGGACCCCAATGATCCCGAAAAAGTCCCGCAATTATTCCGACGGGAATCTGAACGGATACCGAAAACCATTCAGAAGTGATGCCGGAACGGTCCTCAAATGCTCACCTAATAGTCCCAAAATGACCCTGAGGGCATCCCGGACAAATCCCGAAATCCATCCATAAATGATCTTGAGAAGGTCCCAAAATGATCCCGAAATAGTCTCGGAAAAGTTCAGAAATTACCCTGACGGGTTCCCGGACGAATCCTGAAAGCCATCCTTAAATGATCCCGAAAAAGCCCCGAAATGACCCTGACGGGATCCCGAAAGGATTCCAAAAACTATCCAGAAATGATGCCGGAAAGGTCCTCAAATGATCCCCTAATAGTTCCGAAATGACCGTGACGGGATCCCGAACGGATCCCGACAACTATCCAGAAATTATGCCGAAAGGGTCCGCAAATGATCCCGTATTAGTCGAGAAAAAGTCCCGAAATGACCCCGACGGGATCCCGGACGAACCCCAAAAACCATCCAGAAATGATGCCGGTAGGTATCCCAAATGATCCCGAAATAATCCCGAAATGACCTCGTCGGCATCCCGGACGGATACCGAAACTTATCCAGAAATGATGCCGGAAAGGTCCACAAATGATCCCCTAATAGTCCCGAAATTACCCTGATGGGATCCCGGACGGATCCCGATAACCATCCAGAAATAATGCCGGAAGAGCCCCCAAATGATCCCGAAAAAGTCCCTAAATGACCCCGACGATATCCCGGACGGATCCCGAAAACCATCCAGAAATGATGCCGGAAGAGCCCCCAAATGATCCCAAAAAAGTCCCCAAATGACCCCGACGAGATCCCGCACGGATCCCGAAAACCATCCAGAAATGATGCCGGAAGAGCCCCAAATGATCCCGAAAAAGTCCCCAAATGACCCCGACATACTCCAGAAAAGGTTCCGAAATGGCTCCGAGGGAATCAACGACGGATCGCGAAAACCATACAGAAATGATTCCGGAAGGATCCCAAAATGATCCCGAAATAGTCCGGAAATGACCCAGATGGGATCCCGCACAGATCCAGAAATGATCCCGGAAGGGTCCGAAAACTATCCCGGAAAAGTAACAAAAAATCCCGAAATGGCTCCTACGGCATCCCGGACGGATCCAGAAATGATCTCGGAAGGGTCCCCAAATGATCCCAAAATGGTCCCGAAATGACCCTGATGGACCCGGCAAACCATCAAGAAATTATGCCGGAAGGGTCCCCAAATGATCCCGAAATAAAACAGAAAAAGTCACGAAACGACCCCTAGAGGATCCCCAAATGATCCCGTATTAGCCCCAAAAAAGTTCCAAAATGGCCCTGACGGGATCCCGAAAGGATTCCGAAAACAATACAGAAATGATGCCGGAAAGGTCCTCAAATGATCCCCTAATAGTCCCGAAATGACCGTGACGGGATCCCGACAACTATCCAGAAATGATGCCGAAAGGGTCCGCAAATGATCCCGTATTAGTCGAAAAAAAGTCCCGAAAGGACCACGACGGGATCCCGGACGAATCCCAAAAACCATCCAGAAATGATGCCGGTAGGTATCCCAAATGATCCCGAAATAGTCCCGAAATGACCTCGTCGGCATCCCGGACGGATCCCGAAAATTATCCAGAAATGATGCCGGAAAGGTTCCCAAATGATCCCCTAATAGTCCCGAAATTACCCTAATGGGATCCCGGACGGATCCCGAAAACCATCCAGAAATGATGCCGAAAGGGTTCCCAAATGATCCCGTATTAGTCGCGAAAAAGTCCCGAAATGACCCCGACGGGATCCCGGACGGATCCCGAAAACCATCCAGAAATGATGCCGAAAGGGTTCCCAAATGATCCCGTATTAGTCGCGAAAAAGTCCCGAAATGACCCCGACGGGATCCCGGACGGATCCCGAAAACCATCCATAAATGATGCCGGATGAGCCCCAAAATGATCCCGAAAAAGTCCCCAAATGACCACGACGAGGTCCCGGACGGATCCCGAAAACCATCCAGAAATGATGCCGGAAGAGCCCCCAAATGATCCCGAAAAAGTCCCCATATGACCCCGACGAGATCCCGCACGGATCCCGAAAACCATCCAGAAATGATGCCGGAAGGGTCCCCAAATGATCGCGAAATAGTT